>NW_024105187.1:12500-40797 GCF_003945595.2 Pipra filicauda
TGCAGAAAACCTCGCACTCTCACACTCATTGAGACACAGTAAGCAAGACTCGGAGAGGTTAACAGTTACACAGACAAAGATACACGTCCTCACACCGACTTAAACTCCTGAGGAGAGACACAGTGGCAGATACTCCTTCTCTTTCCAAACAAAATGAGAGATACTCGCATATGCTCTCTCACACTTGTCGTCAATAAAAAAGTCGGAAACACATTCTCTCGTAGAAGTTGAAAAATCTCAGGAAAAATCAGACAAATAGCGAAACACTCCGAAATCTATTAGTGTGTGCGCGTTTGTCTGATTTTGAGTGTGTTCCAGGGTCGGTGAGTTCGTCTTTGTCTGTGTTGTCATATACGGGAATGTGTCTGAGTTGTTGGGAATGTGCGTGAGGGTTCGTAATTTCAGCGAAATGTGTGAGAGTGTGTCTGAGCATCTGTGAGTGCGTTCGATTGTTCCTGAACCTCTCTAATTTTGTGTGAATATGTGCGAGTGTATCTCGATGTGTTTCAATTATAGAGGTCTTCTGAGTTTTCTACATTTTTCTGGGTTTTTTATCATTTCTGCCTGTTTTACTGTGTATGATTGTGTCTGGTTTTAGCAAGGCTGTCAGATAATGTGCGAGAGGAAGTGTGCGTGTTTGTGGGCTTGTCTGCCTCTAAGAATGTCTGGGTTTGGTCGTGGTTGTCATTGTGTGTGTGGGTGTGCCATAGTGTGATCACGGGAGCGCCAACATTTGTTTTTGCGAGTGTGTCTGAGGTTTTTCGATTTTTTCTCTTTTTTGTCCCTAATTGCTACTTTGTATTGATATGTATATGTGTACGACTTTTTCCTCAGTGTGTCTCTGTGTGTGTGGGAGTGCGTTTGTTGAAATTTTTCTTTTCGTGTGCAGTTGTGTGTGAAGGCGTCTCGGTGTTTCTGACCCTGCCTTGCTGTGTTTGTCTGTATTTCAATGTCTTGGCCTGTGTCTGGTTATTTGTCAGAGTGTGTGGTTGAGTCCTAGTGTGTCCGGGAGTGTACGAGTTTGGATATTTGCAAGGACCTCCGGGCGATTGCGAGTGTGTTTTGTTGTGTTATGCTTGTGCAACTGTGTTTTTTTGCTCTCCCATGTGCACGGGTCTGTTGGCCCTTACAAAGTTGTGGATGGGTGTGCTCGTGTGTTCTTCTGAGAGTAGAGGTAAGCCTGAGAGTGATCGAGTTTGCACGACTGCGATTGGCTGCGTTTGGCCGAACCTGGGTGTGTTCCTTTCTGTACGTGTTTACTTCAGTGTTCTCGGCTGTACAGGGTATTTTTCGGTGCGCTCACCTGTGCACCCCCATGTACACAGAAGAACAATCGACCGGCGAATTATTGACCTTACAGCCAGGAAAGAAAGCCCTGAGTCCTCCACCTCTTTTCTGCTGCTACGCCGCTCTCTGCACTACATCGACTGCATGCTCTTTCTGCCGGGATATTTTTGCTCTGGGAGGAATATATTTCCGTATTTAATTTTGACATTCGGACTGAAACTTTCAGGACAACTCTCTTCCAATAGAACGAGTGCCCTTCGAGCAAGGAAAGAAAGCCCTGACCCTCCGTCTCTCCTATGCAGTTGCTGCTCAGATTTCCTCACTACGTGTGCATCAAGATCTTTCTGCGGAGGAACATTTGTTCTGGTAGAACTCTTCTTCCATATGGAATTTTGGCCCCGCAGAGCTCCTCGCTTCCCAGTGGGTCTATATGCAAACAACTGCCATTCCAGCCAAGAAAGAAAACCCTGTCTCTCCTTGTCTACTGTGCAGGTTTTTCTCCACTCACGGCAAAACAGGCACAGCTAGTGCTATCTTCCCGGGCCCTTTTGTTCTTAAAGAAATCTTCCCCGGTCCAAAACTCTTGGTGTCCACTAGTGCCGATATTGGTGCGCCAACGACCTTTGAGAGACAGAGGGTGAGACCTCTCTTTCCTGCTTGGAAGGGCAGTAGTTCACCTGCCGATTTCCACAGGTGTTCTCGGGTGGTCTCCCGAGGCAACTCACCAAACACACCTCTGAACACACAAACACACCCGTTCAACCTCGAACACACTTGTGCACACCAGAATACACTCTGGACGACCAAAGCAGAACCGTGCACACCTGAGCACTCCCGTGAACAGAGCACACCCAGGCATACCCATGCGCATTATTTTTCACTCGCACACAACCAGAAAAACCAAAAGTAACTCGCAAACACTCACACACGCAGATATTCGCACACACTAGGAGAGAATAAAAAAAAAGTTTTATTTTGGTGTAGGTGTGTGTATCTGTGTGTGCGAAAGTGTTTGTGACTGCTTACAGGTGTGTTTCCCTGGGAATTCTTGCGGGTGTATTTGGGTTATTCCCGGTGTGCTCGGGTATGCACGAGTGTGCACAGATATGCTTGGTTTTGCTCTGATATGCTCCGGTATGCTTGGTTGTGCACAGATGCACTTGGATTTACTCGAATGTTTTCAGGTCTACAGGGGTGATTTTGTTGCGTTCCGGTGTGCACAGGTGAGCATACCGAAACACACCTCTGCAAGCCTGCTGGTGAACGACCTACTATCCAACCAGGAAAGAAATCCATGATCTTTTCTCTCTCCTGAGAGGGTGTTGCGTCATTCTCGGAACTACATTGCTCTTTCTCTCCAAGAACCTTTGCTCTGGGAGGAATATAGTTCCTTATACAATTTTGACCCTCGGACGCTCACCTTTCTCGTCTCCTATCCGGTGCAGGTAGCCCACGCCAGCCAAGGATGGCCATCTTCACGCTCAAAAACTGAAAACCAAACTCACTGACCCAAAAATCACGTCGCCCATGCCACGCCGAGTGGCGACCCACCCTCTCGCTCTTCTGCTCTGCTTTCCTCCGATTCTGCTGGACACCCTGTCTGCTGGCCTCTGAACCCTCTCTCTAAGGGTTAGGATTATTTTAAAATGCTGTAAGTGCCACCAAACCTGCTTGGGATCTCCCCCAGCTTTTGTGTTTAGCTCCACAGAACCCACGGGAAATCAAGCAGGGAGCATAGAAGTGAGATAAGAAAAAAGTGAATAAGGAAACGGTACCTATTTTGTTAGTTAGCAGCTTCGGGATAGTTTTGTGTCCTTGGATAGGGGACACGGATTCCTGAAAATTTTGACTTGGGTCCTCAGAATAGTCGCGAAAAGTCACATTTCAGAAGCTAAAGGGGTAGTTCACCAATTACCCAGGTCAGAGCCAATCAGCCTAGGGCTGGGTTGTTGGAAGGGGACGCCCTCCGGTGCTCTTATCCTGTGGGAGATCCGGTGGCGCTCTGAAGTTGGTACAGCTCAGTAAATACCTGAGAGGTTACGTAGCAGCCTTGTAACCTAGTAGTAACAAGTTCAAGACCCAGTGTGTGACAGTGGTATGCTTTTGTTTTGCAAACATGGGTTCGGTGGATTCAAAATTTAAGATCCCTGAAGAATACCCCCTGAGTTTGGTTCTAAAACATTGAAAACCTTAATTAGTTCTGAGACATCTTTAAAGAAGGAAGAGCTGTGTAGACTCTCTGTGAATGCCTGGCCTTTCTTTGGACAAATGAGAGGGGTAGCATGGTCGGAATTTGGTCCTTTTGAACAGAACAGGTTTTTCAATTAATCTCTCTTTTACATTTAGAAAAGAGGTGGCGGGAAATTCGATAGGTTGAGTTGTTTTTTTCCTATTAACAAACCCTGGATTAGGGGTAGAAGATAAGATAAAAGAAAGCTCAGAAAGGGCAGAAAAATTGGAAATAGTGTTAGAGAAAGAGGGAAAAGATCAAGATAAAACTACCCCCGTCACACGAGTTATATTTAAGAACAAGGGGAATAGTGATTTAAATGCGTTAATATCATCGGATGAGAGAGAAAACAGCCCGTGAGAGGTGGGAGTGGCCCGGGGACCAGCCCCTGTTGAGCAGGCAGGAACCATTTTTGGACCACCTTGTGCGGATCTGGGTGCACCCGGAGGGATTAGGTTAATTAATGTCCCTGGAGAAATTAGTTAGAGTCCAGTGGGAGTGAGTCCTGTCACTTTACTTGGAGTGTACACAGAGATTCAAATGAGATCGACCTTTGTTGGAGCTTCTGGCAGCGCGGCAGAGTTGAGCTAGAGTTACGCAGACGCTCAGGGATAACAGAAGTAGTGTAAATTATTGGTGAGCCTAAAAAATAAAAACAGGCGGTGCAAAATATGTTATAAAGTAATAAGGTGATTCTTTGAATAGTGATCTATTTTGAATGAAAACTAACGTGTCAAGAAGTTAAATGTTCACAGGTTGTTCGTTCCAGCAACCAGACCTCAAGTTGAACCGCTAAAATTCAAATGAGGAGCCATAAGAAGAACTTTTATGCAGGTGTAGACACATGTCTCCACTGCAAACGCAAACCACCAGACCAAGAGTGAGTAGATAAAGGCCTTTTGACAAAACTGAAATTAATTTGCACTAAAAGGTGGTACAGAAACGTATATATATTGTAATTATTGTGTTTCTTTGTTACTTTCTATTTTATATTGTTTTAAGCTTCGCTTATTGTTAGCTTAATTGCTAAGAATTGAAAGCTTATATTACTTTTGCTTTTGTCACATGAATTGCTTCGAAGCCTGCAATGTTTGTACTTGCACTTTTCTCGTTCCAACGACAATTTGTAAATATCTATGTCTCTCTGCAACCTGTGCAACAATTTCTCTTGAAGCAGTCTGAAGAAGGGTCCGTAAAATTTACATGTGAATGTGGAATCTGTTTTTTTATGATGCTTTTTATCTAGTGTCATCTTAGTGGGTGTGTGTGAACCTGAATTGGCAAAGGAACTCCTACACTGACACAGAGGATGGATAAGAAAGTGGCATCAATACTGTAGTGAAAGGGAGCAGAGACGAGAAACCACCGAGTCACCCTTTGCCTGGATGTCATCACAGTTTCTGTAAAGCAGCGGTACTGGTCTAGCAGGTTCGACACTGCGTCATGGGAATCCTGCTTCTTACTGCTAACCAGGAATTAGAGCACTAGTTTTGCGAACCCTCCAATAAGGCCCTAAAAATCTGGCTTGCACCATTGCATACAATCATTTAGGCAATCCGGTAACATCGTTGTTGGTATAATAGGTTTAAGTTACTTAAATAGTTTGCTAAAAACGCTTTATTTTCTTTATTGTTTTGTTGATATTCATATATCTATAAATGTACCTATTTTAACAGGTGAGGCAGCTTTTATCCATGGAGGTAAGGAGTCCCTCAAATACTACTCCATGTGGTAAAGATGGTGACTACAGTCTGGGAGTTAGGAACAGGAAACCTTCACCCGGTAAGGCCTAGAATTTGTCCAGGGAGTATAAGCTATCTCTTGTGGGCTACTGGCACTGCCAGGATGCTGTCTGCCTCCAGACACAATCTGCGTCAGTTAAGCCCTTGACTGGCCTATTAGATCTGTGACTGGCAGTTAATGCTTTTATGTGATATAAACACAAGCTCCTCTCTCAGAAGACTGAAATACAGGAATTCCAATATCCAAAATTCCTATGAAATTTTCATCAAAGATAGAGTCACGCTTCATCGAATCCATAGTTGCATAAAGAGGTTTGTCTGTAGAACTGTTTAATGTTTTAAGATCTGCTTTGCAGGAACTGCAGAGATTTATCATGTCGCTTGGGCCTGTGAAGCTGGACAATCCTGCTCCTATGTTCCAGCCCAAGGACTGAGTTTATGTTGCACTAAGACTGAAACTCCTGCAAGCCAAAAGGAAAGAACTGTTTTTAAGTCCAGCAGACCGTCTCCAATGTGGACAGTTATCATCAAAAACCCTGAATTTCACCCACGAATAAGAAAACCTCTGTTCCTGAGAAAAGTAGAACAGCAAGGACTGTTATAGGAACTGTAAAAATATTGTTTAAGTTTGCTTCTCTTGTTTGTATTGCTTAGTACGGTTAGGAACTATGAATTAATTTCAAAACCCAAATTTACATTTGGCTATACCAAAAAGCATCAAATACCCTTTATAAGTGAGTGCTGAATTTGAGCCTTGTTTAATCTCTAAAGGGGGTACTGATGCCTTAAGCCCCTAATGGTATTTTATTTTTGTAATATTTGTAAGAATTTTAAGTTTTAAAAAGCAGAGACCTCCCTCCCCCCACACCTTGTCTCTTGTTCCTGTCCCTTGTTTACACTCCCTAAACCTCTTACCCCATTCTATGCTCCTCATATCAAACCTACTCCTGAATTCAGTGGCAGTGTTTTGTCTTTTTCAAGGCAAGTCCTAGACTGTTTGGAGAACAGCGTATCAGAGCCTGAATAACAAAACGGAGTCAAGAATTAGGTATCCTTTGTGCTCTGAGGATGATGAGAATGATGAAGTAGGTTGTCCCAAAAAGTCCCCTGACCCAATTCTAAGGGGGTGGACCCGGGGCGGACCAGAGGAAAGGTCGCAGGGTGGACACATCCGGGATTGGATAGATAAAGTTATAAAATGTAACCTCAGGCAAGGTGGGCGTGTTGTATAATATTTTGGCCTTGTCAAATAAATCCTTTCTTATCTCGCCAGTTATTAACTGCTCCGTAGGTTTTTTTTAGCACCAAAATACACTGGCAACTGTTTAAAGGGTAAGCTCATTTCAGCTCATAGAGTCTCACCTAAAAAAATCCATTGCGCAAGCTCGAAGGTCTTACCCACATTTCCAAAGCCTTGTATCACCACCTCGCTTGTAGCAAAAGTGGGTAGAGGTCTTTCTCTAATCTTCGTTGGTGAAGAGTGACCATGAGGATGAATGCACCATGTAACTGACCTGGTTCTCCTGACTGACCTTGAGAATTATGAAAAGGTTCATTGAGCTTTCATTGAGCTCCTTAGGTGAGTTGAAGAGTCCTTTTTTTTTGTTGAGAGGCCAGCAGACAGGGTGTCAGGCAGAATCGGAGGAAAGCAGAGTAAAAGAACGAGAGGGTGGGTCAATACTCGGTGTGGCATGGACGACGTGATTTTTGGGTCAGTGAGTTTGGTTTTCAGTTTTTGAGCGTGAAGATGGCCATCCTTGGCTGGAGTCGGGTACCTGCACTGGATAGGAGACGAGAAAGGTGAGCGTCCGAGGGTCAAAATTGCATAAGGAACTATATTCCTCCCAGAGCAAAGTGCCCGGAGAGAAAGAGCATTATATAAATGTAGTTCCGAGAATGGCGCATCACCCTCTCAGGAGAGAGAAAAGATCATGGATTTCTTTCCTGGTTGGATAGTAGGTCGTTCACCAGCAGGCTTGCAGAGGTGTGTTTCGATATGCTCACCTGTGCACACCGGAACGCAACAAAATCACCCCTGTAGACCTGAAAACATTCGAGTAAATCCAAGTGCATCTGTGCACAACCAAGCATACCGGAGCATATCAGAGCAAAACCAAGCATATCTGTGCACACTCGTGCATACCCGAGCACACCGGGAATAACCCAAATACACCCGCAAGAATTCCCAGGGAAACACACCTGTAAGCAGTCACAAACACTTTCGCACACACAGATACACACACCTACACCAAAATAAAACTTTTTTTTTATTCTCTCCTAGTGTGTGCGAATATCTGCGTGTGTGAGTGTTTGCGAGTTACTTTTGGTTTTTCTGGTTGTGTGCGAGTGAAAAATAATGCGCATGGGTATGCCTGGGTGTGCTCTGTTCACGGGAGTGCTCAGGTGTGCACGGTTCTGCTTTGGTCGTCCAGAGTGTATTCTGGTGTGCACAAGTGTGTTCGAGGTTGAACGGGTGTGTTTGTGTGTTCAGAGGTGTGTTTGGTGAGTTGCCTCGGGAGACCACCCGAGAACACCTGTGGAAATCGGCAGGTGAACTACTGCCCTTCCAAGCAGGAAAGAGAGGTCTCACCCTCTGTCTCTCAAAGGTCGTTGGCGCACCAATATCGGCACTAGTGGACACCAAGAGTTTTGGACCGGGGAAGATTTCTTTAAGAACAAAAGGGCCCGGGAAGATAGCACTAGCTGTGCCTGTTTTGCCGTGAGTGGAGAAAAACCTGCACAGTAGACAAGGAGCGACAGGGCTTTCTTTCTTGGCTGGAATGGCAGTTGTTTGCATATAGACCCACTGGGAAGCGAGGAGCTCTGCGGGGCCAAAATTCCATATGGAAGAAGAGTTCTACCAGAACAAATGTTCCTCCGCAGAAAGATCTTGATGCGCACGTAGTGAGGAAATCTGAGCAGCAACTGCATAGGAGAGACGGAGGGTCAGGGCTTTCTTTCCTTGCTCGAAGGGCACTCGTTCTATTGGAAGAGAGTTGTCCTGAAAGTTTCAGTCCGAATGTCAAAATTAAATACGGAAATATATTCCTCCCAGAGCAAAAATATCCCGGCAGAAAGAGCATGCTGTCGATGTAGTGCAGAGAGCGGCGCAGCAGCAGAAAAGAGGTGGAGGGCTCAGGGCTTTCCTTCCTGGCTGTAAGGTCAATAATTCGCCGGTCGATTGTTCTTCTGTGTACACGGGGGTGCACAGGTGAGTGCACCGAAAAACACCCCGTACAACCGAGAACACTGAAGTAAACCCGTACAGAACGGAACACACCCAGGTTCAGCCAAACGCAGCCAATCGCAGTCATGCAAACTCGATCACTCTCAGGCTTACTTCTACTCGCACAAGAACACACGAGCAAACCCATCCACAACTTTGCAAAAGCCAACAGACCCGTGCACATGGGAGAACACAAAAACACAGCTTCACAAGTATAACACACCAAAACGCAATCGCCCGGAGGTCTTTGCAAATATCCAAACTCGTACACTCCCGGACACACTAGGACTCAACCACACTCTGACAAATAACCAGACACACGCCAACACATGATAATACACACAAACACAACAAGACAGAGTCAGAAACACCGAGACGCCTTCACACAAAACGGCAAATGAAAAGAAAAATTTCAGCAAACGCACTCCCAAACACACATAGACACACTGAGGAAAAAACCATACACAGCTGGGTACACTCGTACACACTAATACAAAGTAGCAATTAGTGGCAAAAAAAGAGAAAAAAATCAAAAAACCTCAGACACACTCGCAAAAACTAACAAAAGTTGGCACACCCGTGAACGCACTATGACACACACAGACACAAAATAACACCCACGAGAAACCCAGAAAATCTTACCGACAGGCATGCCCACAAACACGCACACGTCCTCTCGCACATTATCTGACAGCCTTGATAAAACCAGACACACTCATACACATTAAAACCCCAAAACCAGGAAAACTCAGAAGAACTCGATAATTGAAACACACCGAGACACCCTCACACACATTCACACAAAATCAGACAGGTTCAGGAACAATCGAACGCACTCACAGATGCTCAGACACACTCTCACACATTTGGCAGAAATTACGGAACCTAAAGCACATTCTCAACAACTCAGACACATTCGCACCTATTACAACAGAGAAAAACACGAACACATTCGGACCAACTCACGGGCACTGGAACACACTCACAATCAGACAAACGTGCACACAGTTAATAGGTCTCGGAGTGATTCCCAATTTGTCTGATTTTTTCCTTAGATTGTTCGAACTTCTAGAAGAGAATGTATTTCCAACTTTTTATTGAAGAAAAGTGTGAGAGAGCGTAAGTGAGTATCTCTCATTGTGTGTGAAAAGGAGAATGAGTATATGTTACTCTGTCTCTCTTCAGGAGCTAAGACGGTGTCAGAACATGTACCTTTTTCTGAGTAATTGTGAACCCCTCCTAGTCCTGCTTACTGTGTCTCAATGAGTGCGAGAGTGCGAGACTTTCTGCCAAAGTACCTCACTGTTTTAGTCTGTCTGCCTTCGACTGCTTTAGAGTGTTTATGACTTCGTTTTTCTCTCTGATTGCAAAGTGCTTGAGGTTGTGCAAGTATGTTGTGCAAGTAGGCCTGTTTGATTGTATCTAAGATTCTTAGAGCATCTCTGATAGTGTGTCTCTATGTCAGAGTGTTTTCAAGTGTGTCTAAACTTATGCATGCCTGAGTGAATATGTCTCAGTGTGATAAAATGTGTTAGACTTTGTGCGTGTCAGAGTGTGTCTTTTTGCATGTGTACAAGTATGTCTGTGTCTAAGTTCGGAAGAAAATATCTGAGTGAAAATGAGTGTCTCTCAGTGATTCTACGTGTGAGAGTGCCTCCATGTTTATTTGTCTCAGGGAGTGCGAGAGTGTCTGACTCTGAGTGACTCTGTGAGAGTCTGTCTGAGTTTATCTGAATGTGTGCAAGTCTTTCAGTGCTTCTCCGCGTGTCCGACTGTGTGGGACAGGGTCTGAGTGTGTTTGAGTGTGTTCAAGTCTTTCTGTTTGTGCAAATGTGGCTGTGTCTTGCTTTACGAGAGTGGGTCTGTGTGTCTCAATTTGCATGAGTGTGAATGAGAGTGTCGGACTGTATCTGAATGTATCTGTGTGTTTGAGTGTTTCTCTGTGTACTTGAGACAGTCTGAGAACGTATTTAAGTGTCTGAATATGCCTGTGTTTGAGTGTGTCAGTTTCTTCAAGAGAGTCTGACAGTGTGCGAATCTTTCTGACTTCGTAGGGGTGTGGCGACTCTGTCTGAGTGTTTCTGAGTGTGAGAGAGTGTGTCTGAATCAGTGGGAATATTTCTGAGTGTGTCTGAATGTGTGGGAGTGTGCTGGATTATGTCTGAGTGTATTCGACTGTGAGTATGTCCGAGTGTGTCCCATAGTGTCTAAGTGTATCTGAGTGTGTCTGGGTGTGTCTGAGCGTGTCTGAGTGTGTCTGAGCATGTCTGAACCTGTGTGTGTGAGTTTGTAAGTGTGTGTGAGTGTGTCTGAGCATGTCTGGGTGTGCCTGAGTGTGTCAGAGTGTGTGTGAGTTTGTGTCAGTGTGTGCGAGTGTGTCTGAGTGTGTCTGGATGCATCCGAGTGTGTCTGAGTGTCTAAGTGTGCCAGGTCTTGTGAGAGTGTGCCTGAGTGTGTCTGAGAGTGTGTGAGTGTTTCTGAGTGTGTGAGAGTGTGTCTGAATATATGCAAATATTTCTCAGTGTGTCTGAATGAGTGGGAGTGTATCTGAGTGTGTCCGAATGTGTGAGCCTGTTTGAGTGTGCTCAAGTGTGTCTGAGCATATCTGAGTGTGCCTCAGTGTGTCTGGGTGTGCCTGAGTGTGTCTGAGTGTGTGGGAGTGTGTCTGAGTGTCTCTGGGTGTGCCTGAGTGTGTCTGATTGTGTCTGAGTGTGTCTAAGTGTGCCTGGCTTTGTAAGAGTGTGCCTCAGTGTGTCTCAGACTATCCTTGTATGTGCGAATGTGTCTCAGTGTGTGTGAGTGTGTGCGAGTGTATCTGAGTATGTGTGAGTGTGTGTGAATGTGTGTGTGTGTGAATGTGTCTGGGTGTGCCTGAGTGTGTTAGGCTTTGTGAGAGTGTGCCTCAGTGTGTCTGAGAGTGTGTGAGTGTTTCTGCGTGTGTGAGAGTGTGTCTGACTGTGTGCAAATGTTCTTGAGTGTGTCTGGGTGTGCCTGAGTATATCTGAGTGTGTCTGAGCGTGTCTGAGTGTATCTGAGTGTGTCTGGGTGTCTGGGAAAGTGCTTGAGTGTGTCTGGGTGTGTGTAAGGGTGTCTGGCTGTGTGCGAGTGTGTCTGAGTGTGTCTCAGTGTATCTGAGTCTGAGGGAATGTGTCTGGGTGTGCTTGAGTGTGTCTGAGCTCGTGTAAGTGTGTCTAAGTGTGTCTGTGTGTGTTGAAGTCTGTCTGAGTGTGTCTGAGTGTGTGTTAGTGTGTCTGAGTGCGTCTGGGTGTGCCTGAGTGTGTCTGAGTGTGTCTGTTTCTGGTGTTGTGAGAGTGTGTCTAACTGTGTCTGAGACTATCTGTGTGTGTGCGAATGTGTCGGAGTGTTTCTGAGTGTGTCTGACTATGCGTGAGAGTGTGTGTGCGAGTGTGCCTGAGTTTTTCTGAGTGTGTCTGAGTCTGTGTGAGTGTTTCTGGCTTTGTAATAGTGTGTCTAAGTGTGTCTGAGACTATCTGTCTGTGTGCGAATGTGTCTTGGTGTGTCTGAGTGTGTCTGACTGTGTATGAGTGTGTGGGAGTGTGTCTGAATGTGTCTGGGTTTGCCTGAGTGTGTCTGAGCATGTCTGAGTGTATCTGAGTGTGTCTGGGTGTGTCTGGGTGTGTGCGAGTGTGTCTCAATGTGCTTGAGTGTGCCTGAGTATATATGTATGGGTCTGATAGTTTGTCGGTGTTTGCAGGTGTGTCTGAGTGTGTCTGAGTGGGTCTGAAAGTGTGTGAGAGTTTCTGAGTGTGTGAGACTTTGTCTGAGTGTGTGTGAGTTTGTGCGAGTGTGTCTGGGTGTGTGGAACTGTGCTTGAGTGTGTCTGAGTGTGTTTAAGTGTGTCTGGCTGTGCGCGAGTGTGTCTGAATGTGTCTGAGCGTATCTGAGTGTTTCTGGGTGTGCCTGAGTGTATCTGAATGTATGAAAGTGTGTCTGAGTGTGTCTGAGTGTGTGCAAGTGTGTCTGAGTGTGTCTGGGTGTGCCTGTGTCTGAGTGTGTGTGAGTGTGTGCGAGTGTGTCTGTGTCTGGTTGTGCCTGAGTGTGTCGGAGTGTGTTGGAGTGTATCTGAGTGTGTCTGGGTGTGTGCAACTGTGTCTCAGTGTGCGTGAGTGTGCCTGAGTATATATTTATGGGTCTGATTGTTTGTCAGTGTTTGCAGGTGTGTCTGAGTGTGTCTGAGTGTGTTCAAGTGTGTCTGAGTGTGTGAGAGTGGGTCTGAATGTGTGCGAATGTTTCTGAGTGTGTCTGGGTGTGTGGGAATTTGCTTGAGTGTGTCTGAGTGTGTTTAAGTGTGTCTGGCTGTGTTCGAGTGTGCCTGAGTGTGTCTGAGCGTATCTGAGTGAGGGGGAATGTGTCTGGGTGTGCCTAAGTGTGTCTTACTGTGTGCAAGTGCGTCTAAGTGTGTCTGAGTGTGTTCAAGTGTGTCTGAGTGTGTGTGAGTGTGTGTGTGCACGTCTGCATGTTTCTGGTGTGCCTGAGTGTGTCTGTGTGTGTGAATGTGTCTGTGTGTGAGTTTGTGTGAGTGTGTGCGAGTGTCTGAGCGTGTCTGAGTGTGCCTGAGTGTGTCTGAGCATGTCTGAGTGTGTCTGAGTGTGTGTAGTGTGTGCGAGATTGTCTGAGTGTTTCTGAGTGTGTCTGAGTCTAAGTGTGTGTGAGTGTGTGCGAGTGTGTCTGGGTGTGCCTGAGTGTGTCGGAGTGTGTCGGAGTGTATCTGTGTCTGGGTGTGTGCGACTGTGTCTCAGTGTGCATGAGTTTGCCTGAGTATGTATTTATGGGTCTGATTGTTTGTCAGTGTTTGCAGGTGTGTCTGAGTGTGTGTGAGTGTGTTCAAGTTTGTCTGAGTGTGTGAGAGTGTGTCTGAATGTGTGCAAATGTTTCTGAGTGTGTCTGGGTGTGTGGGAATTTGCTTGAGTGTGTCTGAGTGTGTTTAAGTGTGTCTGGTTGTGTGCGAGTGTGTCTGAGTGTGTCTGAGCATATCTGAGTGTGGGGGAATGTGTCTGGGTGTGCCTGTGTCTGACTGTGTGCAAGTGTGTCTAAGTGTGTCTGAGTGTGTTCAAGTGTGTCTGAATGTGTGTGAGTGTGTGTGAGTGTGCCTGACTGTGTGTGAGTGTGTGTGTGCATCTGAGTGTTTCTGAGTGTGTCTGAGTGTGTGTGAGTGTGTCTGAGTGTGTCTAAGTGTGTCAGGCTTTGTGAGAGTGTACCTGAGTGTGTCTGAGCGTGTCTGAGTATGTCTGGGTGTGTCTGAGCATGTCTGAGTGTGTCTGAGTGTGTGCGAGTGTGTCTGAGTTTGTCTGGGTGTGCCTGAGTGTGTCTGAGTGTGTCTAAGTGCGTCAGGTTTGGTGAGAGTGTGCCTGAGTGTGTCTGAGAGTGAGTGTTTCTGAGTGTGTGAGAGTGTGTCTGAATGTGTGCAAATGTTTCTGAATGTGTCTGGATGTGTGGGAGTGTGACTGAGTGTGTCTGAATGTGTCTGAGTGTATCTGAGTGTGTCTAAGCCTGTCTGAGTGTGTCAGAATGTGCCTGTGTGTGTGTGAGTGTGTTTGAGTGTGCTCAAGTGTGTCTGATGGTGTCTGGCTGTGTGCGAGTGTGTCTGAGTGTGTCTCAGCGTATCTGAATGTGAGGGAATGTGTCTGGGTGTGCTTGAGTGTGTCCGAGCTCGTGCAAGTGTGTCTAAGTGTGCCTGAGTGTGTTGAAGTCTGTCTGAGTGTGTGTTAGTGTGCCTGAGTGTGTCTGGGTATGCCTGAGTGTGTGTGTGTGTGCGAGTGTGTTTGAGTGTTTCTGAGCATGTCTGAGTGTTTCTGAGTTATTTCCCACATGCCCCAAATCCTGTGTCTTGGACAGACTCGGTCCTTTCCTGGAGCATCTTCTCCTGAACTGGGTCCTTGCCTGTTCCTCCCTAGAGCACAAACCAGGTCATTTGCAGTGGGACCTGCTGGGGGACCTGCCCTGGTCCCCGTGGCTCTGCTCTCTGGGGACAGGGAGCCTTTGGGGACTCTCTCACAAACCACCCCCACTCATGTCCTGCTGGTCACCCAGGTGGCCCTGGCAGTGCTTGGGAACATGACTGGGATGGGGGGTGTGCCCACCCGTGCCAGCAGGGAAGGGCACAAGTTCCAGGGGGGATGTCCAGGGAGACAGGACACTGCAGAGGAAGGGCCTGGGGGGTGCAGAGTGACAATAGAGAGGGGAGGGCGGATCTTTGGCATCCCCTCCTCTGCTTGCTTCAGGCTTCAAGAAGACACCACAGGAGAAATCCCATGGAGAAATATTTATTGATCAAAGACTATTAAAAGCCTCAGAAACAGGGGGGAAAACATCCTTCCTGGGGGACACCAGTCCAAGGAAACTCCTGGTTTCTGTCCAGGCAGGAGCAGGTGCCCGTGGGCTCCAGGGGGTCAATGCAGATAAAATCACTGGGGGGGCTCCTTCAGCAGCAGCATTTAATGCATTTGGACAGGCCAGGGACCACCTCCATGTCCTGCACAGAAGGGCTTCACCCTCCTCAGGATCCCTGAGTAACACAATGACACCAAAACCCAGGAATGACAGAGCAGCTGCACCCACAAACTTGGATTTTTCCTTTTTCAAATGTCATTTAACTCACTAAATACATCTCTTGCCTAGGAATGGTACAGCACAGTCAGGCACATAAAGAAATTGAACAGCCAACACCCATTTACCAATTCCAAATTTTAATGGTTGAAAGAAAGGCCCATTTTCCTTTTGCCCTGTGCCACCACCAACAGGAATTATTTCTGACTAAATTGTCCTTTACTCTTATTTCAAACCCAACACGCCACTCCAGGATCTCCCAAGAAATCCATTTTCTCCCTCCCCAATGTCCATGGAGCAGAGGTTCAGTTGGGGATGACACCTCTGGGCCCTCCCACACATCTTCCAAGGGCAGGAGCCTTCCTGCCTGGTTGGGAGCCCTGGGGGGAGTCCAGGCTGTGGCAGCTCCTGTTTGTCCCTTCCCCACACACATTCCAAATGCCTGCTCTCACACTAAACCCTCCAAAGCTTTCCAAACCCAAATCCTTTCTTCTGCTCCTCTCTCACTGGGACCATTTCTGCCTCCTTCCCCTGCAGCTGGAGGAACCTCCCCAGCTGCCGCTGCTCCCTGGCATCAAACCACACCTTCCCAAACCCTGACTATTGCTCAGTTCAAAGAACAAATCTAGAGATTTCAGTTCACTTCTCTTTTCTCTGACAAAACAACAGCAACTGAAAAACCGTATTATAATCCACAAACTGAATCTCTAATTCACTAATCACTAATTGAAGATCGGCACAATTAACACAAATCCAACCCTTGCAAACACTAAAGCTGACACTAAAGAATGCTCTGAACACACAATCCCAGCTTAACAGCTGCTGTGGCAATTGACCTTCCTTCAAATATTTCACGTGCACCAAATGCTTTAAAATGCACACAGGAACAAACTACTGCATTTAACACTCTACAACAAGTGAATTTTTTCTTTTTTATATCTATTATGGGCATCCCCGAGTCAGACAGGATTCTAATACTATAACACACACTCCCAGTAACACACACTCCCCAAACACTTCACTTTCTCCAGCACTGACCATTGGCTTTGACAAACACAGTTACCTGAGCAAAGCCCTCCCCAAAGCAGCTCTATGGGCAAGAGCTCTGTGTGTGACTGATCTGTGGGCAAAGCACACGGGGGGCCTGGAACCCACCCCCTGACCCACACCTGGGGCCTGGAACCCACCCCCTGACCCACACCTGGGGCCTGGAACCCACCCCCTGACCCACACCTGGGGCCTGGAACCCACCCCTTTCACTCAGTCAGTAGGGATTTCTTCTCATAAGCCAAATATCACACTCCTTCTTTTACAGTTCTATCATCACTTTCACAACCCAATTCTATTCTATTCTGTTCTAGAGCTCCATTTCTAGGATGCTTAGGTATACCTTTTCTATGCTCAGCAATGCCTTAATAAAATTCCAGGGATCTTGCTTTGAACTCACCAGATCCAGGGACTGAGATCTCCCAGAAGAATATTTTCACTGCTCGCTGGAGTCCTCAGGGTCCCGGAATCCCTGGAGGGTCGACAGCATTGTCCCACCTGGCTCACCAAGAATTGTCCCTGAAAAGCGTTGGGAAGAAATGAAACCCTCCAACGCCCCTGGGAAGTGTTGGTGAGCCAGGCACTGCTTTGTTCTGGCTCCCAGAGACAGGGAGCCAATCGTTCCAGCCACACCTGTCCCTTTCCAGACTTTTCACACATTTCTACATTTGAACAAACAAACAAATTAATGTTCATTGCTTCTAATTTACCCCAATTAATGAACTAAGGAATTATCTTCATTAATTAAGACTCTAATTAGTATTCTATCCTTAACTGGCTAATTTGGTCCACTTTCTTTGGTCCTCTTAGCACTCCTCCTCAGACACAGGGTCTCCAACTCTCAGGCTGCAATGTCTTTGTTAATCCTCTCTGGACCTTCTGGTTCCTCCAACATGTCCTTGAAGGACCAGGAATTTAAGATCCCAGATGTCCAATCTTCAGCTCCCTCGGGCTTTGTTTATGGAAGCTCATCAGAGCCAGTGCAGAGAAACTCCAAGTTTGGGTGCTTTAAAGATCAAAGCGACAAGAGCCCGTGAAAAGAAACCCGGTCAACTGCTGCCACTGACTACAATTTGAGGCAAGTTGGATCATTTCCAACAAGACCAACCCCCACCGCGGGGGGGGACCCCGCATCCCCCCGCCCACCGCCGGGGCTCTGCCGGGAACCGCCACCGGGACACCCCCAAAACCAAATCACCTCCCGCGGACCCCCCACGATCCCCACAAGGGGCATTTGCGGCTCAGCTTTGGAGTCCTTCCAGCTCCAAATGTCTTCCCCTGCAAAGAACCCCCTTTCCTGCAGCCCCACCCCCAAAGCAGTGCTCAGCCAATCCGAGCGCGCAGCGCTGATGACTCATCAGTTGCCAGCCAGACCCGCAGCGCCCAGCGCTCCCCCAGGACCCCCCCAGGGTCCCCCCTCGGCCCCAGCACCGCCCGGGACGGGAATTTGGGGAAAGGGGAGGTGGGGGGTGCCCAGGCCGGGCCCCCCCGCGCCGTCCCGGCCGTGGCGGCTGCGGCGGGGGCCGAGTGCGGGCGGGAGCGGCCAAGAGCCCAGCGCTGCCCCATCCCGACCTGCCCCAGCTCCAACGGGAATAGGAGGAGTGGGAATAGGAGGGGAGGAGAAAGAGAAGGAGGGAGAGGAGGAGGGAGAGGGGGAGGAGGAGAAGGAGGAGAAAGAACGCACGTGGATGCACCGCCCGCTGTATCCGCAGCCCCCGCGTCCCGGGAGCATCGCCCCCCGCATCCCGCAGGTGACCGGGGAAGGGGAGCTCGCCCCAAATATCTTGAGGCACTCTGGGATTTGTTTTGGGGGGGCGGAGGGATTTTGGATCTTGCAGGACCCCCAAAGCTGAGTCGCAAATGCCCCTTGGGGAGATATTGGGGATCCCCGGGAGGTGTTTTTTGGGGGTCCCGGGGTGGGTTCCCGGCACAGCCCCGACGATGAGCAGGGGGATGTTGGGTCCCCGGAGCCACGTGGCGGTCGCCGGATACCGGCGGGGAGTGGGGTGGACATGGGACAAACACACCGGCTTTGGGGACCCCTGGGACAGGCGGGGGTTGGAATCTGAAACGGGGGCCCGGAGAGGGGAAACTCCCGGCAGTCTGGAGAGGAGGGGGGAGCAGAGAGGGCTGTGGGGGGAGCCGGGACCCCCGGCAACCTGGAGAGAGGGCTGGACACCTTGGGATCGCCAGCACCCCGAAGACGAGAGTCAGGGGAGATGGGACCCTGGGACCCCGAAACCCCCTGACCACCCTAAAAGGGACCCCGGAGAGGGGAGCCCCCGGGACCCCCAGCAGCCCAGAGAAGGGGGATCCCCAGAATGGCAAAGTGAGGAGCCCATAAAGGAAGGATCTCTGGGATTCCCGGGATCTCCGGCAGCCCAGAGAGGGCGGGAACCCTGGAGAGGGGGTTCCCCAATACATGTGAGACCTCCAGCAGCCCACACAGGAGGGACCCCAGAACCCTGAAGTGGATAGACCAGCGAGGGGGAACTCCCAGCTGTATCTCCCAGCTGAGCATCGCCCCCAGCTGCAGGACAACCCCACTGCTGCCGCAGTCCTGCCGGGGTTGGAGTTGGGGGATGTCCTTGGCCTTCCCTCTGGGCCGGAGGCAAATCCCCTCCCTGTCCTTCTTCCCTCCTGCCCCAGGCCCCGAGCTGAGGACGGAGAGCCCGGAGGACAAATCCCCCTGGCAGAGCCTGGTGGGAGAGGCCGTTTTGAAGGGCTCCACGGTGCAGGAAGGCAGCGGGGAGGAAAAGCCACGAAGGTACCCCAGGAGGAGGGTCTCCAAAGGCAGCCCAGGGTGCTCTGAGGAGGAAAGACCCACCCTGTGCCGGGAAGGCGACGAGAGCTTGAGCCAGAGCCCTGACCTGGATGTCCATGAGCAGCCTCACACTAGGAAAAAGCCCTTCAAGTGCTTGGACTGTTGGAAGAGCTTCAGCCAGAGCTCCCACCTGATCTGCCACCAGTGCACGCACACTGAGGAACAGCCCTACATGTGTGGGGAATGTGGGAAGAGCTTCATCTGCAGCTCCAACCTGATCTGCCACCAGCGCATCCACACTGGAGAACGGCCCTACAAGTGCTTGGAATGCAAGAAGAGGTTTCAGACCAGCGGGAATCTCCTCCTGCATGAGCGGACACACACGGAGGAGAGGCCCTTCCTCTGCACCCACTGTGGGAAGGGCTTCATCCAGAACTCCCACCTCGTCAGCCACCGGCAGATCCACAGCGGGGAGAGGCCCTACAAGTGTGACGAGTGTGGGAAGAGCTTCAGCCAGAGCTCTGCCTTGACCTCACACCAACGGACCCACCAGTAAGGGAAGCCCTAAAGGTGCCTCGACTGTGGGAAGAGCTTTGTCTGCTGCTCCAACTCCATCACCCATCGGAGAAGTGATGTCTTCCCACATTGGGAAGACACCTGGCTGGTGGTCTCCACATCCTCCTTGTTCCCCACAGGCACCTGGGTGAACACAGTGGGAGAAACATCCATGGGGTCACAAACTGACCTGGGAAATTCAGTGGGAAGAGCTGATTTGTTGAATTTAAAACAAAGACATTCAACAAAGACATCTAAAGCCCCACCATTTTACTGGGATTTGAAGGCATTTGGGGATTCAGGGGAATATTTGGGAGGATTTGGGGAGATTACCCCGAAAATGGGGGTTCCCAGGCTGGCCAAACGGGGCCACATTCTCGTAGTTGTGCCAGCAGTTCATGTCCCCCAGATCCTGTCTGTTCTCCAGGAACTCCCCTTGGCTGTTCCAGTGCCTGGCCTGGGTCTCCCCACACGGGGTGTCCCCCCCAGGTGCCCAAATCTTTGCTGAAGTGCCTGAGCTGCTCCCAGTTGTAGATGTACCCGGGCAGGAACCTCTCCCGGTCGGGGCTGTTCACTCGGCTTTTCCCAGGACCTGGAACAGCCCTGGGTGTGCAGGGACACAGGTCAGGGGGTGCCCCCCCAGCAGCCCTCAACCCCCCCAGCAGGTTGGGAGCTCAGGGGGCCACCCCGGACCCCCCTTTCCCACCCCCGTCTGCCCCACAGCTGCTGCAGCACCAGTTACTCGGTGGGGAAGTCCCCCCATCAGCCCCCCAGGGATGGACAGGGAGGTTGGGCACCTGTGCACAATCGTCACCAGAGCAAGCACACAAAGGGTTACAGAAGCAGTGGACATTCCCAGGGCGGATCTGCCCCCTCCCAGAGCCCCAGGGAACCGCTCCAGGGCTCAAGTGATGGGGGACAGGGGAGACCCATGTGGGAACCCCCTGCCCTCTGTCCCCCGTCCACTGTCTAATACCCATTTTCTCCCCTCTCCCACCCCTTTCCCATCATCCCCACCGTCCCCAGCTCCCCCCCAGCTCGGTTTGGGGGTGTTTCTTCCCCCTGCCCTGCTCGGTTTCACAGTCTCAGCCCCTTCCTCGGTCACTTTGGAGGTCCCAGCCCCCCTTTTCTCCCGTTCTCCCCCCTTTTTCCCATTGTCCCCTGAAAGGCAGCTGTTAAATATTGGGTGCTGAAAAAGCTGCTACATCGTGTCCATTCCAAATTAAGCCTGCATTTATTAGGAGGGACTGGCATCCAAACGGCAGCAAGAAGACAGGCATCCTCTCAGCAGCCGCCGATTTTCCCTCGAAGCGGGCAGGAAAACAGGACCAGCCCTGGGGTGGTCGAGGAGCAGCGTTGACCCCAAAGGGCTGCATTTCCCCTGCCGATCCTCCTGCTCTGCCCTCCCACGGGGCTGGCTCTGCCTGGCGCTGGCCGGATGTGCCGGGGCTCCTCACTGAGCAAAGCCCTTGCCAAACTTGAGGGGCAAGTGCAGAGCCCGGCTGGCCTGGGAGGAAGCGACAGTAGCGCGGGCTGAACGGACGGGATGGGGTCCGAGCAGCGGCGGGAAGTTGCAAACTTGGCAACCAAGAAGTTGAACTAAAGTGAAGCAGCTCCAAAAGCCCGTGGTCTTGGCGTGGGGGCGGGAGGAAGGGGAGCTCCGTGACTGCGGCCGGGGCTGGTTGGGAGCGGAGCGGTCGGGGCTGCCCCCGGGGCTCGCGGGGGCCGAAGGGGAACCGACAAACGGACCAACGGACCAGCGGCCCCTGCGCTTCGGCAGCAGCAGCGGCAGCAGCAGCGACTGTAGCGACGCGCTCTCGCTCTGACTCTTGTTCGTGCTCTCCTTGCTCAAGATCTTCGTCCTCCTCTCCCTCTCCCGGTGTCCCGCTGTCCCGCTGTCCCTGTGCCGGACTTCCTGTCCCAGTGTCCCGTTCCCGCGGTCCCTGTCCCATTCCCGGTGTCCCTGTCCCATTGCCGGTGTCCCCCTCCCCTTGCCGGCCCGGGCCATGGCCCCGGCCGTTCCCCTGTGCCGGGCGGGGCCGCCCCGTCCCCGGCCCTGGGCGGCCCGGCGCGGTCTCGCCCTCGCCCGGCTCCCGGCGCGCCGGCTGTGGCGCTGCTGGGCGCTCCTGTGGGGCTGGCTGTGGGACGGGCTCGGCCTCGCCGCCCCTTGGCTCCGCCTGGCTCGAGCCCGGCGCCTGCCGGGGCCGGCGGGGGCCGCGGGCGCCGCGGCCGCTGCCGCCTCCTCGGCGGCTTCCCCGGCCAGAGCTCCGCCGCTCGCCAGCCCGGCCGCCGGCAGCGAGCCGCCGCTGCCCGCTGCGGCTGGGGAAGCCCGGCCCGGGCCGCTTGAGGGGCGCTCGGGGGCCGTGCCGGGCCCCGGCCCCAACGCTGACGGCCACGTCTCGCCCGCACCGAAGGCCAAGGAGCCGCTGCACGAGCGCTACCGGCTGCATTCGCTGCTGGGCAGCGGCGGCTTCGGCCGCGTCTACGCGGGGACCTGCCTGGCGGACGGAGCCCCGGTGAGTGCAGGAGGAGGAGGAGGAGGAGGAGGAGGAGAGTGGGACGGGAGAGCTCAACCCGCCCTTCCCCTTGGCTTGCAGGTGGCCATCAAAGCCGTGTCCCGGGATGGCATCCGGCGCTGGGGCAAGCTGGTGAGCGAGCGGGGCCAGCGGCAGAAAGCGGGGCGGGACGGGCGGGGACGAGCCGAGGCCCGGCAGGGTGGAAGCCGCCGGGACACCTGGAGGGAGAGTGGGCGTGGGCTCGGTGGGGGACGGGGAGCATCCAGGGCTGACCGAGGGGGAGCAGGCAGACAGGCACGGCATCAGCCCCACTGACGACCCCATGGTCCCCCCGCAGCCTGACGGCACCCGGGCCCCCCTGGAGATCGTGCTGCTGGACAAGGTGTCCAATGGCTTCCCTGGGGTCATCCAGCTGCTGGAGTGGTTCGAGCTCCCCAACGGGTTCCTGTTGGTGATGGAGCATCCGGAGCCGTCTCAGGACCTCTCTCGCTTACTGAGGGCGTGGGGGTTCCTGCCGGAGGAGATGGCGTGGGGGCTGTTCCGCCAGGTGCTGCAGGCCGTGCGGCACTGCACCAGCTGCGGTGTCCTGCACCGGGACATCAAGCCCCAGAACATCCTCCTCCACCTGGCCACCGGCGAGGCCAAGCTCATTGACTTTGGATGTGGCACCTTCCTTAAGGACACGGTCTACACCCAGTTTGCAGGTGAGCCCACAGCCGGGGGATGCTCCTGGTGCCGGGCATTGCATGACCATGCCCGGGTGTGGCACCGGAGATTGCCCCTTTGGCCGAGGGGGAACAGGATTAGTTCTTCAGCCAAGTTGCTTTTGGATGGGGCTGGGGGTTATTGTGAGACAGGCCACGGCCTTGCCGACAGCCTGTGCCACCCACCCTGTCCCGGGCTGGGTCTGGGGCAGGGGGGAGTCAACCAGAACCAAACCCCCATGAGGGTAACAGAGAAGGGGGTCAGAACTGTGCACCAGCTGGCTTGGTGTGCAGGTGAGGAAGGGCTTGGGCTGCTCCGCTCGCCTTGTTTGCCTTGGCTTATGATGAATTGTTGGGGGCAGTGCAGTGGGGCGGGGAGAAGGCACGGCTTTTTCCCACCTCTGGGTGGGTTTTTCCCTTGCATGTAATGGTTGGGCCTTGCCAGGGCTTCCGCTGCCCTCTTGGACACCAGCGGCTTCTTCTCCAACCCAGAGTTTGTAACCAAGAGTCAGGAGCCGGCGAGAAGGCAGTGGGTCACAGCGTGTGCCACTGGGGCAGGCCCCACATTGCCAGGGATGCTGGGGTGAGGCTCTGGGAGCAGGCAGCATCCACCTGATGAACTGCGTCTGTATTCCATAGGAACTCTGTCATACAGCCCGCCAGAGTGGATCTACCTCAAGCGCTACCACGGCGAGGAGGCGACCATCTGGTCCCTGGGCATCCTGCTCTACCAGATGGTCTGCGGGAAGCACCCTTTCCGCAAAGGCACCAACACCATCTGGGACCAGCTCCCGTTCCCAGCACGGGTCTCTCCAGGTGGATACCAATCTTTGTGGCACGGGGGGAATAACGGTGTTGGGAGAGGGCAGCGGGCTCACGAGGATGCCGCTCTTGAAGCTGTTTGTGTCCCATGGGTGGCTGGAGGAGGTGGCCTGTGTCCTGCCATCCTGCTCTCCTCCAAAAGGGAGAAGCGATGGAGAAGTTTGGACACAGCTCTGAGCACAGCCAGCACAGCCTGGGCACGTGGACAGTGGGACAGAGGGGACAGGATCCTTCTCCAACTGACCGGTCATTTTCCCCCCAGGCTGCCAGCACCTTATCAGGTGGTGTTTGTCCATCCGCCCCTCGGACAGACCAGCATTGGAAGACCTGTTGTGCCATCCTTGGGTGCAGGGCATTCCCCTGCCCTAGAAGACGGGAGAGATCCACGTGCTCCCTTTGATCCAGGGGCCTGGCAAGTAACACCTCCACACATCTCTTGGCAATAAGAAGCAAAGGAAACCAGACTTTTTTGTCATGCCTGTAGCACTGAGGGGGGGTCATCCCATGGGAACACGCCCCTCTTTGTGCTGGAGCTGGGCTGCAGACCCGGTCTCCCAAGTGCTGGTGGCCACCATCCAACCTGGTTTTGCTCGTCCCGCTTCACAGATAGCTGGGCCCTCGGCAGAACGCTGACAGCCTGGTCTGGCCCCCAGGGAAGGAGAAGGGGCCTCTGGAGAAGCTGTGCCGGGTGGGCCTGCTGCTGGAGACATCGAGGACGGCGTCAAGGATGACAAGCTCTTAGTTGACCTGGACACCGGCGAGCTGAAGATAATGGACTTTGATTCTGGCCCCTTCCTCCAAGCCGTGCTCCACACGCCGTTTGCAGATGAGTCCACACCCAGGGGGTGCTCCCGGACACGGGCATTGCACAGCCTGGCTGGGCACCGAAGGTTCCCCCTTTGCTGGCGGGGAACCTGAGGAATTCTTCAGCCGGCTGCCAAGCTGCTTCTTGGCAGGAGGGCGGGCGGGTGCTCTGGGCTGGGTGTGAAATGGGAGCCCGGCTCTGCCCCCAGCCTCTGCCACTGCCCCTTTGCTGGGCGGGGGCTGGGGCAGGGGCAGCCAGCCTGCCAAAAACAAACCCCCGTGGGGGGAGCAAAGGCGGGGCTGCAGAACACCAGCTGCTTTGGGCTGCAGGCCAGGAAAGGCTTGGGCTGTCTTGGCTTAGGAGCCTTTCTTTGGGCCAGTGCAGCAGGGCAGGGAGAAGGCCTGGGTTTTCCTGAGCTGGAGGAGGTGGGGTTTTTCTTTAGTCTGGAGGGCTTGGGCCTTCCTCAGAACCCTGACAGAAGGTTAACATTTTACCTTTTTTTCTTGTTTCCACTTTTGGTTTGTAATCTCTGTTCATGAATTTGTTGTTTGTTTTCCAGGGAAGAGTTGGAGCTGGTGCCCAGTCCGGGTTGGGAAGGGCTGGGACCATCCCTGGAGAGGATCTGACGTCCCCTCTGAGAAGGCTGAGGACATCCTTTGGGACACGCTCTTCTTGCGGCAGCAGATCTTGTGAGGTAGATGCTCATCTTGCCCATCTTGTCAGCAGGAGTGGGATAATGGCTTTGGGGAGATGGCAGCAGGCACATGAACATCCCGCTCTTGCAGCTGCTGAGGAGGTTGATCTCCTGGGCTTGGCTGGAGGAGGTGGCACCTGTGTTGAGTAATTGCTGAAATCCAGTCGATCTGAGATGACCCCAAATGACAGTTTAGTTTTCAGCTTGTTCGAGCTGTATCTCAGCAGCTTTTGGGTATTATTTTTGGCCCCCAGACAGGACACCTCTGCTTGATCTCCCGCAGATCTGAGGGATCTCTGGATCTTCACGCCAGCACCAGGACTTTGCTGCAGAAGAGCACAGATCCCCAGCCCAGTCTGGGACACAGGTAAGATCCCACTGGATAACAAGGCATTCTTTTTGGGAATCCTGCCCATGTCAAACGTATGGATCTTTCAGCGCACTGGGAGGTTCTTTGGTATTTTGGGAATCCTGCTCATCTGAGACCTGTGGATCTTCCAGCGCTTTGGGTGGGTTCTTTGGTATTCTGGAATTTGGTCTCTGGCTTTGTTTTATCGATCACTATTGTTCTGTACTTGTATTTGTTTCTGTATTGTAACATTTTGGGTCTACTGTTTAGAGCTGGGAAGTGGGCAATCTGAAGGGGGAATTTGGAAGAAGTCCCCCCTTGGTTGCATTTTGCAATATTGGATGAAGATTGGCGGCCCCCCCGGAGGAACAGCTCCCAGGGAGAATTTAATGGAGTGTTGGAATCAATGGGTGGCTGTTCTGGAACACTGAATTAGAATCCATTGTTACAGTTGATGCTGTTTTAGAAGGGGAACAGAAGTGGAGGGAGGTTATGTCTGGTGATGTGTTTTTCACTTTGCAGAACCTGTGAAATGGCAGAAAGATTGTGGTGTGAATGCAGCGCCCTCAGAGCCCTTGGTGTGAGCCCGGAAAGGAAGATCAAGCTGAGGGACAAGATCAGTCTAATTTGGGGACATTGTTGGAGGTTGGAGTTGCAGTTCTGGAAGAAATCCCTGAGGAAATGGTGCCCCTGGGGAGAGGAAGAGGACGAGAGCATGGGCAGCCTGCTTCAAACATCCCCCCAGGAGACTTGGGATCAATACCTGTGCATCCTGTAAGAAAGATGGACACTGGAAATGGGATTGTCCGCAACTGAAACTTCAGAACCCTCCGAACCCTCTCGTGGCATCACTGAAGATGACTGAGGGGGCACCAGAGGATTCTTCCCCATCAGAACATCTGGTTCCAGCCAAGCTAAACACAATTGTTTGTGGCTGTGGGAACTTGTTCCTCTGTGTTAAATCCGGGAAAATGAAACTCAAGGGACAATTCTAGAACAATTGTCTGGTGTGCCAGGGAATTTCCTTGGGCTGAGTGGATATGGGGTATCCCAAACACAAAGTGCAAGTAGTCCAGAGCCCAGGAGCCTCCGTGGGCTTTGAAATTCTCCAAGGACAAGGGAGGCAGGGCCAGGAAGGAAAGAAGCAACCTGTCAACTGCCCCAGCCCCAGCAAAGGAAGCCCAGACCGGGATTGCTTCCAGATTAGAGGAGAAGTGTATTGGGGCAGAGCTGACTTAGGAGACAGCCCCTTGGAAAGTCCTGGTTGGGAATTGTTTCCCAGTGGGGGCAGCTTTGTCCGGCATGGAAAACAATTCTCTGGATGCACAGAACTCCCCACCACCAGGTCAGAGATCCTGACAGAGATCCTTCTCCCAGTAGAAGAAAATGAGTCTAGTGCTAAGGATTGTCAACTCCTTGAAACCTTAGAGCAAAATTTGCTCCAGGAGGCTGGGCAGTTACCCCAAGTGGGCAAATAATAGTCCCTGAGCCAATCTCTGTGACCTGGTGGATGGGGAACATGAGGGTATTCCTTGGAGTGAAGCAAATTATTGAAACATTTGCACAAGTGGGTTCTTGGTCCAAAACTGACCCCAGTTGTACAAGCAGTGAGTCAGCAGTGTGGTGTGTGGAAGAGAAATAATCCAAACCCTACCAATGGAGTGGGAACAGGTGATGGAAAATGCAGAAATGCTGCAGGTGAATGTTGGCAGATGGATGTGACTGAAATTGCCCAGAAAAGGGGGGTGTAAAGATCTCCTAGTCTTGGGGGATACCTTCTCTGGGTGGCCAGAGGCTGTTCCTTGTTGCACTAAGCAGGTTGGGAAAGAGACTGCAATCCTGTTCAGTGCAATCCTCCCTGTATTTGGGATGCCTTTGGGAATGTCATCAGACAGAGGTTCCCACTTGACTGCAGAAACAAAATGCTTCACTCGTTTTGCTCTTCTGACAACAGTTCAAACACTGTTGACATGGGAGGAAAATTTACATGTCTTTTTAGTGCCAAATGTGATCCGAGTGTTGCCTACAAGTGTCTGTATTAAGTAAGCAAGACTCTGTAATGAATCTGGAAACTGTGTGTGTAATGTAAAGCCCTATGTGGCTGTCACTGAAATGCTGAGGCTGAACAACAGCCCCTGAGCCAAAGCTGAGCTCTAGATGAACCTTCCAACCTAATGGGCTGTGTCTCCATGTATCTGCTCCTGCTAAAACTGGGTCTATTTGTTGGTACAAATGTGGTGTGATGGGACTCCACCTGTGTATCTGCTCCTGAACCAAACAGGTGTGCTTCTTAGGAAGATCTGTTAGTCTGGGCTCATCAGTGAATCCTGTTTGTATCTGTTCCTTAACAAAAGATGTCTGATTGTGAGCAAAATCTGATCTTTCTCTTTCTGTATCTAGAGAGTGGTCGAGGCCATGGCAGTCGATGTCTGGCCTTGTTTGGCAGTGGCTGGTGCAGGGGGAGCCTTGGTTTGGGAGAAGTAGAACATTGCTGCCAAGATTCTGCTCTGGCCAAATAAGGAACAGTAGAATCTTAGAGAAGTCCTGGAGAATTGGATCAGGGCTGGAACTCAAGCAAACAGGATGTGAGCTGAGCTCTGGGGACCCAGAGAAGATCAAACCAAACATGACGGTCTCTGTGGGGAAAAGCAGTGATGCTGAGAACCGAGGTCAAGAAGCAGACACCTGAGCTTTGGGGGGCACCAGATGCCAAAAAACCCACCAGAGACCCCCAGAGAAGACCCCAAATGACCAAATAGGGACTTGCAATAGGGGTGTGACTGTGTAAAGCACAGTAATGGACATGTGTTCAGTAAGGGGGAATATCCAATGCCTCTGGAATCAGTGTGTGTAATCCCAAGCCCTGCCTGTGTCCCTGAGCAGGCTGGATTAGAAGAACTCTCCTGCAGGCGTCCAGCACGCTGCCCTAAAGAATGCCTGCTTCTTAACCCCTCCCAGCTGGGGTTAAGGAGTTGCTTTCTGCTGCTTT
>NW_024105188.1:0-40752 GCF_003945595.2 Pipra filicauda
ATCCTGTGAGTGCTTCAGAGCTGCCATCCTGGGGCAGCTCCTGCCCAGCGTGGGCAGGCACAAGGTCTCTCCAGCTGCTCCTCTCCCCTCCCCAGTGCCACTGTTTTCTGCAGCCTCCTCATCCTTGCCCAGCACAGCCCTCCTGGCACAGTTGGACACAGCCCTTGTTCTACCCCCTCCTCAGGCACCTGCCCAACCCCCTCAGCTCCAGCCTGAGGGCCAGAAACCTTCAGGGCAGGGAGGCACTGGGGAAAATGATGAGGAAACCTTTCAGCTGCGCTCAAATCCATGTGGAGGGGTTGGCCTCGAGGAAGAAATCCCTTCTCATTCTCCAGAACCACCAGGACAACTTGTGTTGTGTCCTGGGCACTCCTCTGGAAGTGTGGAATGTTGAAAAGGTTTTGGTGTCAGGGCTATTGAGAAGGCTGGGCAGTGTCACTGGGAGACCTCTCCCAAACCCTTGGAAAGGCCAGAGCCATCCCAGAGCTTCCTGGGACCTTGTCAAAGGCAGACATGGAACCAGTCTGCAAACAGGGCAGCAAGGAGGGTTGGCAGAGTTCCAGACTGCTCAGGCTCAGCAGGGAAGGGGATAGGGCAAGTCCTCCTGCAGCCATTCCCAGGCATGGGAAGGACAAGGCAGGGATTGCAGAACCCCTGTGGGAGGGAATAGAAGAGGATGTTGTGTGCCCAGACTCCATCAAGGCCCCTGACATGGTCTCCTGTGGTCTCCTTATGGCCAGACTGGTGAGAGCTGGACTGAAGAAGTGGAAGATGTGGTGCGTGGGAAGTTGGCTGAATGAAGAGTGTCCAATAAAATCCATGGTACAAAGTCCTCTTGTCAGCAACTTCCTGGTGAAATCCCTCAGTGACCAGCCCTTGAACACCACTAGAGAACATCTTTCTTATCTCTCTGTACAATGGGACAAAATGTGTTTTCAAGTCCTTTCTGAATGATTCCAAATTTCAGGGAGCTCTTGAGCAACCCCTAGTTTAAAGACACATATTGGGGCAGGAACTCCAATGAAATGAACTCACTCCCCTTTTATTCCCCACCACTATAGGGAGACAAAATACAAGGAGATATAAGTGAAAAAAGAGTTTACTGACAGGAAATATAGCAGCAAAAACAGCAATACCAACAGAAGAGTTCAAAGCTACAGCAGAGAGAGAAATTGCCTCCTCTCTCCCCCCCAACCCAACTCCCTTTTGTAAACAGAAAAAAACAGGGATAAACACATGCCTCCCTTCCCCGTTTTCCCCCTGAATGAACAAAGAACAAAAAACAAAACCATGAGAAAGAGGGGGCAAAGCAAAATCTGGGAAACTCTCTGTTCTGAGATCAGTTGTGCTGCCCAAGAACACCCTGACCCCAGAGGTGTCCAAGCGGGGCAGAGCCGGCGACTCCGGTCCGTGCGGCAGCGGGGGGGAGGCAGCGGCTCTGCTTGATTCCATGGAGTTCTGGGCAGGCACAGTGGCCCCTTGGTTCCATGAGGTTCTGAGATGTCTCAGGATTCCTTTTGTTCCAACGAGACCCCGCATGTCACAATGGGCCCTTGGTTCCATGAGATTCCACAGTGTCCCTGCATTCCTTTGGTTCCATGAGGCCCTGCAGTGTCACGGTGCCACTTGATTCCGTGACATTACAAAGAATCAGAATGGTCCCTTGATTTAAGGCCAACTGCACATGGGGTTGCATTAAGGGGAAAGTGGGCACCCAGACAAGGGAGTTGTCACCCCCCTGGACTCAGCCCTGGGGTCACCACATCTGGACTGGTCTGTCTGTCTGTGAGGTTCCCCATTCTGGAGGAATGAGGAAGAACTGGAGAGGGTCTAGAGGAGATCTGACAGGATGGAGCTTTTCTCTGTATTGGAAATAGAATGAAATCTCCACAAAGAGTAGCATGGAAGGTACAGACTGAAGGAGAAGAAAAAGAAATATCACTCAATAGGGACCCTTGTGGTGCAAGAGGTCACCCAGAGGGAGTCAGGATCAGCCCATGGCTTTGTGTTCCAGGGAACAGCCAGAGCTGGTGCAGAGCCATCAGGGAGGGTCTAGAAATGCTGCTGGGAGGGGGTGGGAAAGCAGGAGGGGTGTGTGCAGCCTGCAAGGCCAGAGCAGCAGCAGGGCCAGGGCAGGACAGCCTGCAGGAGAGATGGCCAAGGGCTCTGGCAGGGCTGCAAGGCCCAAAGGCACCCAGGCCTTTGTCCCCTTGCCGCTGGCAGCTGCCTCTGCCACTCAGGCCACCACAAGCCACTTTCCTGGCAGGTTCTGCCCTTGGGTTCTGCCTCGCCCCTCCCTCAGCAGCCTGGCAGGGGTTGCCCAGTTTTGGGCCTTTGTTGTTCCTCCCCTCCCATCCCAGTGCCCCCCAAACAGCCCTGAGCCAGCCGGGAGGGACAGGATCTGCTGGGCCAGGGCCTGGGGCTCAGCCCTTGGCCTTTGTGCTCCACAAAACCAAGGCAGGCTTTGCTCAGCATTGCAGGGGCCTGCCCAGAGCCTTTGTCTGCCTGCACTCCTGGCCTCCAAGGAGCTGCTCCAAGGAGTCCCTGGGGAGGCTTTGGCAGTGCCTGCCCTCAGTGGGGCCCAGCAATGCTTCAAGGCACTTGCAGTTTGGCTTCTGACTTCTTCAGCAGCTGCTTCAATCTTCTCTCAGTACCTCAGGATCATGGGCTGGGCTGCAAACACACCATGGGGCTCATTAAATTCCAGAAATCCCTCAGGATCTCTTTGTCTTCCTTTAATTGTCTTCAAGGCAATTTCAAAACAAGTCTTCAAAGTTTGTACTTTTTTTTTGTTTTAATTTAATTATGGATATTTTTTAGTTTAGAGGAGAGGTAATAGAGGTGTTCTGCAAGTGATCTTGATGCTGAGTGTCTCCTCAGGAGATCCACACTGACCCTGGATGATCAACATTTCTCCTCACCCCCCAACCTCACCAGTTCTGACATGGCCCATCTTGGACTGACAGCTGATGCAACTCCAAACACACTGTGGGACCCATTAAAACACTGAAAAACAAATTATTTTCATTCCTTTAATTGTCCTCAAGTCTTCAAGACATCTACAGCTAATTGGAGTTGTTTTGTAGTTTAGCTAAGGAGGAAGATTTTAAAGTGGAAGTCATGAAAAATATATATATTTTTTGATGAAAGGGAATGATTTACACAGAGCCTTGGGTTGCAAGAAGGTCAGGGTGCAAAAGAGTTTAATAGCACTTAATCATTGACCAGTTGAGCAGTTTTCAAGCAATTTAATAGCATTTACTACAATTTTAACAGTGACTGAATTACAGATTCCCAAGAACAACATTTCCACCACAGTCAATTCACACCCACACCCAGGCAGAGATGTGTGCACACATCAAGAGCTGGGTGTGGAAAGGTCCCTCTCCCAAATTCTCCTTGTTGTCAGGGAAACACTGCCACAAATCCCTTTTTTTTCCCCATCAGACAAGGGTCACAGCTGGAGGAGTGTTTGTTGAGGGGCATCAGAATTGTCCTGGGCACCAGCGAGGGTCTTTGGAGTGTCACAAACTGGAGGGTTCCCGAGCTGGGAGAGGCTGCCAGAGGTGTCCCACTGAGAGGGAGGTGCTGGGGAGCTGCCAGGGCCTCCCTCAGCCCCGCTGGTTGTGGGCTCCCAAGGTGACTGGCTTTAGTTATCTGCTGAATTTCCATCCTGGTGTCAGGAATGACTGGAGTTTCCAAACTATTTGGGAATTGTATCCAAACTGTTCCATTTGGGTCACAATTCAGGAAGCGAATGTTCCAAGGCTTTCATGGGATGACTGATTATCCTGTGTTCCCCAGCTGTTCCACTCCGAATTGTTCCCACATTGATCATCCAGCAGCACTTGGTCCAGTCCAGGGACACTTCATTGATCAGCTGGTTTGGTCAAGGCTTGTCAGGAGCTCCTGAGATCATACCTATAAGAAGGATGGGGACAGAGTTCGTTGTAATAAGACAAGTGATAATGGTTTTCAACTAAAAAAGAGCAGATTTGAACTAGATGTGAGGAAGAAATTTTTTACACTGAGGGTGGTGAAACACTGGCACAGGTTGCCCAGAGAGGTCATAGATGCCCCACCCTTGGAAACATTCAAGGCCAGGTTAGAAAGGGCTCTGAGCAACCTGATCTAGTTGAACATGTCCCTGTTCATTGTGGGGAGGTTGGACTAGATGTCCTATAAAGGTCCCATCTGATTCAAACTATTTAAGATTCTATGGTTCTTTCCTACAGAGCCAAGGCTGACAAGGATCATCCAGGTTTCAGACCCAGCTGAGCATCCCCTTTGATGGCCCAGCTGGCAGCTCTGCTAAAAAGCTGCTGCAAAGAACCTCCAGACCTAAAGGAGCTTTTGTGCTGGGCTGAGCTGTGGCTCTCAGGGCTGGGGGGTTGGCTTTTGGCTGCCAGGTGCCCACCAAGGTTCTCTCTCACTCCTCCTTCTCCACTCCCCTTGGTGCCTGCAGGGTTGTTTCTCCCCCATTTCTCTCACTCCTCTCTGGGCTACAGCACCCTGGATTTTATTCTTTCTCCAAAGTGTTATCACACAGGTGCCTCTGGAATTGCTTTTTGGCTCAGCTTTGGGCACTGGCTGGTCCATTCTGAAGCCACCTGAAACTGGCTCTCTCTGACACAGAGTCAAGTCTTGATCTCCTCTTCCCTAAGGAAAACCTGCATCCCCCTCACTGCTACCAAACCTGATCCACAGGGTCATTCAAGTGACCAGGAATAGAGGAGGTCATTGAGCCCATTATTCCTCGGGCTGGTTAAACGAGACTTTGTCCTCTTCCTGTCCCTGACTGCAGGTTCTTTCTGTCAGAGCAGAGCTGTGCTGGACCTCAGCCGTGCTTTGCTCCAGAGCCTGCTGGGGTGGGGGCAGATGGCAATGGAAGAGTTGGGTTGGACTGGATGATCCTTGTGGGTCCCTTCCACCTCAGCATATTCTGTCATTCTGTGTTTGTTTGGGTTTGGGTTGGTTGTGTTTGCTCCCCTTTTGAATTGCTTTCCCTCTGACCCATGAGTTTTTTCTTCATTGTCTTGGGCCTTGCTGGGCACCTGATGGCAGGACAAGTTTATCCAACTCAGTCATCTTGACCACATTTTTGTACAAGTCACCATTAACTAGAGGAGGTTTCTCACAGACTTGCTGCAACTTGGCATCATCCACAAAGGAGTGGAAAGTGCATTTCATCCCATCACCCAGAGACATAATAAAGATGTTCCATAGGAATGGTCAAGGGCTGGTCCCTGATGGATGTCACCTGGGAGTTGCTGCCAAGAGGAATTTGTGCCATGACTTTTGACCCTCGTCAGTCATTCAACTTCCCACCCACCACATTTCACTTGTCCAGTCCAGCTCTCACCAGTCTGGCCATAAGGACACCACAGGAGACCATGTCAAGGGCCTTGATAAAGTCTGGGCACACAACATCCCCTTCTTTTCCCTCCCACAGGGGTTCTGCAATCCCTGCCTTGTCCTTCCATAGCCTGGGAATGGCTGCAGGAGGACTTGCCCTATCCCCTTCCCTGCTGAGCCTGAGCAGCCTGGAACTCTGCCAACCCTCCTTGCTGCCCTGTTGGCAGACTGGTTCCATGTCTACCTTTGCCAAGGCCCCAGGAAGCTCTGGGATGGCTCTGGCCTTTCCAAGGGTTTGGGAGAGGTCTCCCAAGTGACACTGCCCAGCCTTCTCAATATCCCTGACACCAAAACCTTTTCTATTATCCCACAGTTCCAGAGGAGTGCTCAGGACACAACACATATTCTCATGGTTCTTCAGGAGAAAATTAGAAGTGATTTCATTATAGAGGTCAACTGGTGGAGCAGCCCAGTCTGGTCTGGCCCCACAGCAGTGCCCAGCCCAGGGTGCTGCAGAGCTCTGGGCACTCCCCCCACAGCCCCAGCCCCTCTGAAGGGCACAGCAGCTCCTGGGGCACGGAGAGGAGTCTCAGCCTCCCCATCAGCTCAGGGGCTGGACACTGACCATGGCAGGAGGAAATGGAGGTCAGGGAAACTGCAGGAGCCCTGGTGTCACCTCCAGGAGATGCCCAGCACAGCCTGACTGTGCCCCTCAGTGCCAGCCCCTCTGCCCAGCCCAGCCCAGAGTCCTGGCCCAGGGACAGAGCAGCCTGTCCCCAGGGGGGGCTGCAGAAAGAGGTGTCTCTGTGTCAGGGATTCCTCTCTGCAGGCCCAGAAATGCTGCCTTGCTCTTCTGCAGGGACATCCCTTTGCCCAGGTCAGTGTGTCCAGGCTGCCTTGGCCAGTTGCAGATCCCAGCCTGGGATCCCTGCAGGGCCCTGAGCTGGAGGTGCTGCTCTGCACAGGGAGGGGCTGTGGCACCCCGGGCTGACCCTGCCCTGGCCATGCTGGTCAGGGTGGGGAGCAGACCCAGCAGGATGGGGATCACTCCTCTCCACCCTCTGCCATAGTCCTGGAAGGCTCAGTAGCCAAGAACAAGGCTGGGCAGGACCATGGGTTGTTTCCAATGGCACAAAGGGCAGGACTCCACTCCATGCAGCCTGTGGGCTGGAGAGTTCTTCAGGACACCTTCCTGGAAAGCCCACCCCTGGCTCTGGTACAGCCCCCTCCTTTATTGTACTCAGTGACTGTGATTCCTCACGTACAGAATAACAAAGGCAGGATGTTTGACAAATACCTTGCTGCAGGAATTTTATTTTGTTTAAATGCACACAGAGAATGATTCCTCATTTACACAATTGTGGGTCAAAACAAAGAGGTAGAGAGTGAATTAGATAAGGGATGAAAAATAAATTTCTGTGTTAAGAACATTAAAAGAGGAAAAATTATAAGAAGACTCCCCCACTGCCACTCTCAAAAGCTTTAGAATGCAGGCTGGGCCAGTAAAGGGTTACACAAGGAATGTTCTGCAGAAGAAAAGAGGCAGGTTATTGCTCCTGAAAAGCATCCAGTCATCATTTTCCTCAGGGCATCCTTGAGGTCCTGGTTCCTGAGGCTGTAGATGAGGGGGTTCAGTGCTGGAGGCACCACCGAGTACAGAACTGATAGTGCCAGATCTAGTGTTGGGGAGGAGATGGAGGGGGGCTTCAGGTGGGAAAACATACCAGTGCTGATAACAATAGAGACCACGACCAGGTGAGGGAGGCACGTGGAAAAGGCTTTGTGCCGTCCCTGCTGAGAGGGGATCCTGAGCACAGCCCTGAAGATCTGCACATAGGAGAAAACAATGAAAATGAAACAACCAAACCCTAAACAGGCACTGACCCCAATGAGCCCAATTTCCCTGAGGTAGCCTGAGTGTGAGCAGGAGAGCTTGAGGATGTGTGGGAGTTCACAGAAGAACTGGTCCAGGGCATTGCCCTGGCACAGGGGCAGGGAAAATGTATTGGCTGTGTGCAGCAGAGAATAGAGAAACCCAGTGGCCCAGGCAGCTGCTGCCATGTGGGCACAAGCTCTGCTGCCCAGGAGGGTCCCGTAGTGCAGGGGTTTGCAGATGGCAACGTAGCGGTCGTAGCACATGATGGTGAGGAGGGAAAACTCTGCTGAGACGAAGAATAGAAAGAAAAAGAGCTGTGCAGCACATCCTGTGTAGGAGATGGTTGTGGTGTCCCAGAGGGAATTGTGCATGGCTTTGGGGACAGTGGTGCAGATGCAGCCCAGGTCTGTGAGGGAGAGGTTGAGCAGGAAGAAGCCCATGGGGGTGTGCAGGTGGTGGTCCCAGGCTACGGCGCTGAGGATGAGGCTGTTGGCCAGGAGGGCAGCCAGGGAGATGGCCAGGAAGAGCCAGAAGTGCAGGAGCTGCAGCTCCCGCCTGTCTGCGAATGCCAGGAGGAGGAATTGGGGCATGGAGCTGCTGTTGGACATTTGCTGTTCATTAGGACAGGGTCTGTTAAGAAAAGGAAAACACAGGGAACAATTAAGACAGCCCCCTCTCAGCAAAGCCAGTGCAGTTTTCAGGGAAATCCCCTCCAAGTGAAAGGTATTTCTTTTATCTGGTTTGTGTTTTCTGAGGGTGCTGTGAGGAGCAGCAGCTCTGGTCATGTACCACCAAGGACTCAGTTTATAGTGCCCACCCCCAAGGGAAGGCTCAGCACTGCCCAGGATCCTGTGTTCATTTCTGAGACTGCCTGAAATATTCACCTCTGAGAGTAAAAGAGTTGGATCTTCAGTGCAGGCTCCTGACCTGAGAGAACAATGTCTATGCTACAATACCTAAGCAGGAAACACACCTCAGGACTAATTCCTTTCCTGTAGCCCCTGTCTTTTGTGAGCTTTGCAAAAAATTCTCCATTCAATATGGTGTAGTGATCTGGAGCTGTGAGCAGGTGTGACCCTGCAACAGCAAGACATGGAAAAGATCCTCCCTCCCCTGCCAGGTTTGCTCCTTGCCCACAGCCCTTCTGCCCCAGCCCTGGCAGCAGCTCTCCGGGCCGGCTGAGAGCTGCCCCTGGCAGGCAGTAGAGTCCCTGCCCAGCACAGCACCCTGGGCTGCAGGACCCTGCTCTGCCCCACAGCCCTGGGCACCCCTGGCTGCACCCCCAGCTTCACAGCTCTTCCAAAGTGCCCCAAAACAGCCCCTGCTCACCCATCCCATCAGCTGGGGCTGGGCCAGCTTTAGGAGATGCCTCCAGGAGCTGCCCCTGCACTGCCCTGCAGCCACAGACTCACCGTGTGCAGCCCTGCCAAGATTCCTCCTGCAGGGAGCTCTCAGCCCTCCTGCCAGTGCTGAGCCCCTTGAAGCTCTGTCTGTGCCCTGCTGGTGTCCCTGAGCTGGCCTGGCAGTGCCCTCAGCCCTGCTGGGCTGTGCAGAGGAGCTGCTCAGCAGCAGAGCTGTTTCTTTGAAGCTCTTCTTGCTTGCCAGGAGCTCCCTGTGTGCCAGGAGCCCGGCCCAGCTCAGCAGCACAGCAACAGCCCCAGGCATTTCATGACCCTCAGGGGGTTTGGTGTTGTTTACATGAGACTCAGTCCCTGAGAGGAAGTTCAAACAACTTCTCAAGAAGTCAAAGTGAGATTGAAACACTGAAGTTTCTCCTGGTGCTAATGAGCCTCACTGAGGGTCACAACTGAGTACGTATCCCCAGATTCCAGTTAGAGCAGAAAACTGCACAGTGATGACAAGGATGGACAAGCAAGGGAAAGGTGGCTCTGATGCTGAGGAAACCTGGATGTGTTTCCTTAATCCAGAGGACCAAACCCTGACCCCCAGCCCCTGGGAAGGCAGATGCTGTCCCTGCCTCATTCCTCAGGGCTCTTCCTGGGGCACTGGGATGTGGGATGTGCAATGCCAAGGGCAGGACCATGGGGTGGCACCTGCCAGGCTGCTGAGCAGGGACAAGGAGGCCATGAGGCCCCAGGGCTGCAAGGGGCACTCCCCTCCTCCTGGCCTCAGGGGCACAGACAGCAGCCCTGGCCAAAGGCCTGCAGAAGGTGGCTCTGTCAGGGCCTTTCAGCTTCTCCCCCTCCCTGTCTCCTCTCCAGCCCAGGCTGTCCTACGGTGTCCATGCCCTGCCCCGTTCCCTGCAGGCTGTCGTCATCCCCCCGGCTGCCCCACCTGGCTGGCACCTTCCTGCACTGACATCTCTGCGTCCTCCCTGGCTCTTCCTGCACACACAAAGCCTTGGGCTCATCCAGACTCCTCCTGAGTGACGTGTTGCACCACAGCATTTTCCATGGAGTGAAATTCCTTTTTCCTCACATCCACTTGGGACCTCCCCAGCTGCACTTGGCATTAATTCTTTCTTTCTCATGCTCTTTTCTGCTATATCAAAAGGATCCACCATCTCTAAATCCTCCCTTCAAGCCCCTTGAGGGCTGTCCTGTACTGTCCTCAGTCTCCACACCACTGAGGCCACAGCTCCTTAGCCCCTCTCTAGTGCTCCTGTGCTTGAGACATTTAAACCCCATCTTGGGAGATCTCTGGGCACTCACTAATGTTTTTGCAGATGAAAATATTGTGCTCATAGTCTAAGGAAATCACAGTTGCCATGACAACCAGCATGCATTCCCATTGCTATAGTCACTTACCATGGTAAACGGAATACATTCTCATTGCCACAGTCAGTTACCATGGCAACCATAATACATTCCCATTGCTCTAGTCAGTTACCATGGCAAACATCATACATTCCAATTGCTACAGTTGGTTACCATGGCAACCATCACACATGCCTGTCACTACGGTTGGTGATCATGGTAACCATCACACATTCCCATTGCTACAGTGAGTTACCATGGCAACCATCACACAGTCGCGTTGATATGGTCAGTTACCATGGCAACCATCATACATTCCCACTGCTATGGCCAGTTACCATGGCAAAAATATATTCTCATTGCCACGGTCAGTTACCACAGCAACTACCATACATTCCCATTGCTAAGGTCAGTTACCATGGCAACCATCACACATTCCCATTGTTACAGTCAGTTACCGTGGCAACATATGTACATTCCCACTGGTATGCTTGGTTACCATGGCAACCAGCATACATTCTCATTGCCATAGTCAGTTACCATGGTAACCATCACACATTCCCATTGGTACAGTTACCTTGGCAACTATCATACATTCCCATTTCTACGGTCAGTTACTACAGCAACCATCATACTTCACACTGGTACAATTGGTTACCATGGCAACCGTCACACATTCCCGTTCCTACAGTCAGTTACCATGGCAACCGTCACACATTCCCATTCCTACAGTCAGTTACCATGGTAAACATCATACATTCTTGTTTGTACGGTCAGTTACCATGGCAACCATCATACATTCCCATTGCTACACACAGGTACCATGGAAACCATCACACATTCCTATTGCTATGCTCGGTTACCATGGCAACCATCATACATTCTCGTTGCTATGGTCAGTTACCATGGCAACCATCATACATTCCTATTCCTACTGTCAGTTACCATAGCAAACATCATACATTGCCCTTTCTACAGTCAGTTACCCTGGCACCCATCATACAGTACCATTGCTACTGTCATTTACCATGGCAACCATCATACAGTCGCGTTGCTACGGTCGGTCACTATGGCAACCAGCATACAATCATAGAATCATAGAATCATAGAATCATAGAATCGATTGGGTTGGAAAAGACCTCCGAGATCATCGAGTCCAACCCTTGGTCCAAAGCCAGTCCATTTACTAGATCATGGCACTCAGTGCCACGTCCAATCTGCGTTTAAAAATCTCCAGGGATGGTGAATCCACCACCTCTCTGGGCAGCCCATTCCAATGCCTGATTACTCTCTCTGTAAAGAATTTTCTCCTGATAGCAATCCAATTGCTACGGTCGGTTACCATGGAAACCATCATACATTCCCATTCCTACAGTCGGTTACCAAGGCAATCATTGTAAAGTCCCATTGCTATGGTCAGTTACCAAGGCAATCATCATACATTCCTGTTGCTACGGTCAGTTACCACGGAAACCACCATACATTCCCACTGTTACGGTCGGTTACTGTGGCAACCATCACACATCCCCATTGCTGTGGTCGGTTACCATGGCAACCATCATACGGTCTACTGCTACAATCAGTTACCATGGCAACCATCATAGAGCCGCATTGCTACAATCAGTTACCATGGCAACCATCATAGAGCGGCGTTGCTATGATCAGTTAGCATGGCAACCATCTGAATTCCAGTTTCTATGGTCAGTTACCATGGCAACCATCATACATTCCCGTTGCTACAGTCGGTTACCATGGCAATCATCATAGTTCCCACTGCTGCCGTCAGTTACTATGGCAACCAGCATACATTCCCATTCCCACGGTCAGTTACTATAAGAACCACCATACATTCCCATTGCTACAGCAGGTTACCATGGCAACCATCATACATTGTCATTGCTACGTTTGGTTACCATGGCAACCATCATACAGTCACTTTGCTATGGTCGTTTACCATGGCAACTAACATACATTCTCGTTGCTACGGTCAGTTCCCACGGAAAACACCATACATTCCCATTGCTACAGTCAGTTACCATGGCAACCAACATACTTTCCACTGGTACAGTCCGTTACCATGGCAACCAGCATACATTGACGTTTCTATGGTCTGTTACCATGGCAACCATCACACATTCCCATTGCTACAGTCAGTTACCATGGTAAACAGCATACATTCCCATTGCCATAGTTGGTTACCATGGCAACCATCTTACATTCCCATTGCTATGGTCTGTTACCATGGCAACCATCATTCAATCCAGTTGCTAGGGTCAGTTACCATGGCAAATATCACACATTCCCCTTGCTACACTCAGTTACCACGGCAACCATAATACCTCCAGTTGCTACAGTCAGTTACCATGGCAACCATCACACATTTCCATTGCTTTGGTCTGTTACCATGGCAACCATCACACATTCCAGTTGCTAGGGTCAGTTACCATGGCAATCATCATACATTCTTATTGCTATGGTTGGTTACCATGGTAACCAGCATACATTTCCATTGCTATCATCAGTTACCACAGGAACCAAAATACTTCCCACTGGTACAGTCAGTTACCATGGCAACCATCATACAGTCTTATTGCTATGGTCAGTTACCATGGCAAGCATCACATATTTCCCACTGCAAAGGTCAGTTACCATGGAAACCATCATAAAGTCCCATTGCTATGGTCAGTTACTATGGCAACCATCATAGTCTCGTTGCTATGGTCAGTTACTCTGGCAACCATCACAGATTCCTGTTGCTATGATCGGTTACCATGGCAACCATCATACACTTCCATTGCTATGGTCGGTTACCATGGTAATGAGCATACATTTTTCTTTCTACAGTCAGTTACCATGGCAACCATCATACATTCTTACTGCTACGGTCGGTTGCCATGGTAACCATCATACAATCTTAATGCTATGGTCGTTTGCCATGGCAAACAGCAGACATTCCCATTGCAACAGTCGGTTACCATGGCAACCAGCATACGTTCCCATTTCTACAGTCAGTTACCATGGTAACCATCATACTTCCCACTGCTACAGTCATTTAGCATTGTAACCAGCATACATTTCCGCATCTGTGGTCAGTCACTATGACAACAATCATACATTCAAATTGCTATGGTCACTTACCATGGCAACCACCATATTTCCCTTTGGTACAGTCAGTTACCATGGCAACCATCATACATTCCCATTGCTACGGTCAGTTACCGCGGCAAGCATCAATCATTCCCGTTGCTACAGTCACCATGGCAACCATCACACATTTCCATTGTTACAGTTTGTTACCATGGCAACCATCATAGAGTCGCATTGCTATGCTCGGTTACCATGGCAACCATCATAAAGTCACATTCCTATGGTTGGTTACAATGGCAACCAGCACACATTCCCATTGCTGCAGTCAGTTACCATGGAAGCCAGCATACATTGTCGTTGCTACGGTCAGTTACCACAGGAACTACTATACTTCCCACTGGTACAGTCGGTTACCATGGCAACCATCATACATTCTCATTGATACTATCAGTTACCATGGGAAACATCATACCTCTCACTGGTACAGTCAAATACCATGGCAACTATCATACATTGCTGTTCCCATGGTCAGTTACCACGGCAACCATCACACATTCCCATTGCTATGGTCGGTTACCATGGCAACCAGCATACATTTTCGTTGATACAGTAAGTTACCATGGCAACCATCAGATATTTTCATTGAGATGGGCAGTTATCATGGCAACCAGCATACATTCCTGTTGCTATGGTCGGTTACCATGGCAACCATAATACATTCTTATTGCTATAGTCAGTTACCATGGCAACCAGCATACATTCCCATAGCTACGGTCAGTCACTATGGGAACCTCTTGATTCCTCTTGGAGAGAAGCAGATGCAGATGAGCCTCCCTGTTGTCCACCAACCTGGCAGCTGTGCTCTAAAGGACTGTGTGCCAAGGGGTGTCTTCACCAAGATGTTTGTCTGCACAAACCTCTGGGACCCTTTGCATCCTGTCGTGGTGCCTTTCCAGTGAATTCCAGGGTTATCAAAGACAACTGGAATGGGCTCTTTGTCGCACTCCACAAGGTCACCCAAACCACTCTCTCCTCTGACCCTCACCCACAAAACTTCACCCAAGTTGTTCATCCCCTAGAGCAGCTCCACAGGTCCAAGAAGCTCCTTCCTGCTGAGGACACCTCTCTCCTGCTCTTTCTCTCCTGTGTCTCCTTGGCCTTCTCTCCCAACCCATCACAGCCCTGCAACCTGGGAACTGTCTCAGCAGGCCTGGGCTGGTATTGCCTGCAAGTGGAATGAAGAGAGACTTGGGGCTGCAGCTCCTCCTGCCTGTGCCCCACACGCAGGGCATTGGGGCCTGTCTGGCTGCAGCCCCTCAGCGGGGGCACCGGGCTAAGAACAGACTTGCAGTGGGGAAAGCTGCTCTGAAAGCCCCGAGAGCTGGGGTGTGCAGAGGCTTTGCTGACAATGGCCTTGGGGGTGGACGTGCTGGGACTCAGGCCCAGGGGGAAAATCCCAGGCCTGATCCCTGAGGAGATCAGCACATGCTGCTGAAATGCTGGGGGAGAGAAGAGCCAGCAGAGGGAGGAAACAAGTGTGGACAGCCTGGGCTGATGGGATTTGGACTCGTGCCTGGCCCGGCCTTGGCTGGGCAGAGAAGGGACAGCCTTTGTGTCCCTGCAGGGCTGGGATTCACCCCCTGCCCCAAAGGCCCCCAATGTGTCTGAGAAGCCCTGGGTGGTGCCTGTCCCACAACTGCTGGGAATGGGGACGGGGTCCCTGCACAGGCCCTGTGCTGTCCATGGCAGCTGCTGCACTTGTGCTGCAGAGCCCTGGCACCTCCCCTGGCACTACAGGCCCCTCTTTGGCTGTTCAATCCAGGCTCTGCTGCCCTCAATTAGGTTCAGCAGTGAAGGGATGTCCAGGAGACAATGGCCATTGTACTCTGAGCACATGTAGAAAATACCCTGATAAAGAACAGGGGAGAGACCTCTCTCCCTGTGCCACCTGACTCCATTTGGTCACCTGAGCACCTCTAGGGGCTGCCCTGGACAGAGGGAACAGTGACAGGTTCCCCTGTCCTACCTGTGGGCCCCTTCTGCCACTGAAGTTGGCCAAAGCAATGTCCCAGCAGCCTCCAAGAAGATCCCACAGCTGCTACCCTGTCCCTAGGAACTGCTCCATTGGAGCCTGCAGTTCCCAACAGGAATCTCGGTCACCTCTGGCCCCTCAGAAGGAACCAGGGCTTTGTGTCCCAGCAGGTCACTCCTGGCTTTGGTCTTCATTCATTGCCAGGGGAGCTGGGACAAGGAGTCACTGCAGGTGCCTGTTTTGGGCCCACTGAAGTGGGGCAGGAGGAATCCCAGCCCATGGGGGTTGTGGAGGGAGCTGAGTGTCCTTGTGGCCCCAGGTCTGCAGAGCCACAAGGAGACACCTCTGTTGACTCAGCTGAGTCTCTTTCCTCAGTGCAGGTGAAGGAGATCCCTCCTGGGCACTGTCTGGGTTTCCTGTCTAATGATGGGACATGAAAAGAAGACACTTGGATTTAACGCTGTGTGTGTTTGGAGAAATGACAGTGCTGAAAGAAGTGTCTGTGCCCAGCTGAGAGAAGGCACATCATTATTTCCTTCAGCTGTGTGCCAGCAGGTTCCCCTGGAGCCCCAGGGACAGCTGGAGGGAGCCCAGAGGGGCAGAGAAAGGGCTGCCTGGGGCTGTTGCTGTGCTGCTGAGCTGGGCCGGGCTCCTGGTACACAGGAAGCTCCTGGCAAGCAAGAAGAGCTTCAAAGAGACAGCTCTGCTGCTGAGCAGCTCCTCTGCACAGCCCAGCAGGGCTGAGGGCACTGCCTGCAGCACCCAGGGCACAGGAGAGAAGGCAGAGAGATGAGAGGCAGCCTGGGCTGGGAGGTGACTGAGCTCTCACTTATGGGAGAAACCTTCCCAGGATTTGAATTAAGAATTCTCTGGCTGTAGGAAAGTTCAGCTTCTCTTCCTGGAGGCATCTCCTACAGCTGGCACATCCCACAGCTTCCAGGATCTTTCAGCAGGACTCTCCCAGTTGCTGCAGTGCAGGGGAAGTGGCCATATGGCAGAGCAGGGCAGGAGCTGCAGGCAGCAAGGGCAGAGAGGAGAAGGGAGCAGGAGGTTCAAGGGATCCTGGGCTGGGAGGACAGGGCAGAGCTGCTCAGGGCAGGAACCTTGCCAGCCCTTTGCCACGGTCAGGCTGTGGCTGCAGAGCAGTGCAGGTGAGTTCCTGCAAGTGCCTCTGCCAGCTGCCAAATGCCCCCAGTGGCAGGAGCTGTCAGGATGGCTCTGCTGGATTTGCTGGGGTGCAGCAGGAGAAGCTGCTGCAGAGCAGGACTTGCTGCTGACCCCTCAGAGGCCCAGGGCCAGAAGGTTCCCTGGGCCAGGGCTGGCTGTGGGTTGGGAAGGTGGGGGTGCAGCCAGGGGTGCCCAGGGCTGTGGGGCAGAGCAGGGTCCTGCCCCCAGGGCTCTGTGTGCTGGGGCAGGGACTCTGCTGCCTGCCAGGGTCAGCTCTCAGCCCGGCCAAGGAGCTGCCACGGGGCTGGGGGAGAAGGGCTGTGGGGGTGGAACAACTCCTGGGAGGGCAGAGCAGGGCAGAGTCCTTCTGATCTCCAAAGTGGGCTGCAGGGATGAGGGCTGGTCACAGCTCCAGATCAAAGCAGGAAATTTCCCAGAAGGTATTTGCAAGAGGCACAGACAGACAGGGGGTACCTTCAAGAGAATGAACCAGTCCTTTCAGTGTTATACTCTGGGTTGTCTGGGTGCTGTCTGAGACAAGGAAATTAATCTTTAAGCACAGGAGGAGACACTGAAACTTCAACTCTGTTAGATTAGAGGGATTGAACCTGAGAGTATCAGACATCAAAACTGTCTTATAGACAGCATCAGTGTCACTTTTCCAGCCTCCTCAGGGTTGCTCTGACATTGCCATCAGAGCCTGCCCAGCCAGAGATGCCCCTGGGCAGTGCCCTGTGCTACTGGGAGGGCTCTGCAGGGCAGAGCTAAGGCCCCAGGGCTGGGATGGGCTCTGGCAGCACTGGCAGTGTCCAGCCCTGGGCCCAGGGAAGCAGCTGCTGGCAGGGACAGCTCCAGGCAGCAGAGCCCTGGGCAGGGAGTGGGGGGCAAGTGCCCCCAAGGCCTGGGGGAGGGGGCGTTCAAGCAGCTCTGGGGGCCCTTCCCTGCAGCTCTGCTGGGCACTGTGTGCTGGGCCATAGAAATGAGGATTCCTGCAGTGGAAAAGGACCGTCCCCAGATGTGATGGTAAAAATAGAAAACACAGGTACAGTTACTCGAAACTCAGATTAAGCTTCTGCTCTGCAGCTCCAGCTCTTCTGAGTCATTACTGTAGAGATGGAACTTTTGTATTCAAGGTCTGTTACATCTGACATTCCTTGTGTGTGTGAGAGCTCTACAAAAAATTTACATATCCCACTGCAGCAGAGGAAAACTGATTCCTTTGCAGTGAATTTGGTGACATTTGACACATTGATTTCTTGCAGCAATGGAGTGGCTTTTTCACAGAGGTCTGTCTTAACTGTTCCCTGTCCTTTCCTTTCCTGAACAGGCCATATGCTAAGAAATAACAAATGTCCAACAGCAGCTCCATGCCCCAATTCTTCCTCCTGGCATTGGCAGACAGGCGGGAGCTGCAGCTCCTGCACTTCTGGCTCTTCCTGGCCATCTCCCTGGCTGCCCTCCTGGCCAACGGCCTCATCCTCAGCGCCGTAGCCTGTGACCACCACCTGCACACCCCCATGGGCTTCTTCCTGCTCAACCTCTCCCTCACAGACCTGGGCTGCATCTGCACCACTGTCCCCAAAGCCATGCACAATTCCCTCCAGAACACCACAACCATCTCCTACACAGGATGTGCTGCACAGCTCTTTTTCTTTTATTTCTTCCTCTCAGCAGAGTTTTCCCTCCTCACCATCATGTGCTACGACCGCTACGTTGCCATCTGCAAACCCCTGCACTACGGGACCCTCCTGGGCAGCAGAGCTTGTGCCCACATGGCAGCAGCTGCCTGGGCCACTGGGTTTCTCTATTCTCTGCTGCACACAGCCAATACATTTTCCCTGCCCCTGTGCCAGGGCAATGCCCTGGGCCAGTTCTTCTGTGAAATCCCACACATCCTCAAGCTCTCCTGCTCACACTCAGGCTACCTCAAGGAAATTGGGCTCATTGGGGTTAGTGCCTGTTTAAATTTTGGTTGTTTTGTTTTCATTGTTTTCTCCTATGTGCAGATCTTCAGGGCTGTGCTGAGGATCCCCGCTCAGCAGGGACGGCACAGAGCCTTTTCCACGTGCCTCCCTCACCTGGCCGTGGTCTCTGTTGTTACCAGCACTGCAACATTTGCCTACCTGAAGCCCCCCTCCATCTCCTCCCCATCCCTGGATCTGATTGTGTCAGTTCTGTACTCGGTGTTGCCTCCAACACTAAACCCCTTCATCTACAGCCTGAGGAACCAGGAGCTCAAGGATGCCCTGAGAAAAATGATGACTGGATGCTTTTCAGGAGCAATAAAGTGCCTGTTTTCTGGTGTGTAGCATTCAGAATGGGCCTCCTTAATGGCCCAGCCTTCCTGCTCAGGTTTTCGTGGAGGTCACTGTATTCTTCTTTCAATAATTTTCTGTGCAATTAAATATTATTATTCATCTGCCCTCTAAATTACTGTCCACCTTTTGATTTTGACACTGAGGCTGTATAAATGATGAATTGTGCTCTCTGAGTCTTTAAACAAAATAAAGGGCCCTGCAGTGCCTTCTTTGTCCAAGACCCTTCTTCTTAGACGTTCCTAAAGGACAGCACAGTGCAGGACAGGGTGTATTTGCAAACGGGAAGGGGACAATAATCCCAGCCCAGCAGCACTGCCAGGGAGCAGCAGTGCTTGGTCTTTCCAGAGCTGCTCTCCTGCCACTTCCACACTGTCCTCCTGAGCCCCTTCCTCGCTGTAAGGCCTGAGTACTCTCTGAGCACAGTCCTGTGGGCTGGAAGGCCTTGGAGCACAGGCAGGGACAGGCCCTGGGAACTTGTGAAGCAGAGCTGGGCTCCCTTACAGCCTCTCCAGGATGCTGTGGGATTTTCTGAGAGCAGTGCCTGTACTGGTCACTTCTTCTGTCACCTTGCTCCAGGGCTGGAACTCTCCTGCAGTGTCACCATGACACTCCTGCTCTCTGCTTTCCAGGTTCCATTTCCAGATCCAGTCTTCCCCTCCTGTTCACAGGGACATCCTGGGAGTGCTTCAGAGCTGCCATCCTGGGGCAGCTCCTGCCCAGCATGGGCAGGCACAAGGTCTCTCCACCTGCTCCTCTCACCTCCCCAGTGCCACTGTTTTCTGCAGCCTCCTCATCCTTGCCCAGCACAGCCCTCCTGGCACAGTTGGACACAGCCCTTGTTCTACCCCCTCCTCAGGCACCTGCCCAACCCCCTCAGCTCCAGCCTGAGGACCAGAAACCTTCAGGGCAGGGAGGCACTGGGGAAAATGCTGAGGAAACCTTTCAGCCGCACTCAAATCCAATTGGAGGGGTTGGCCTCGAGGAAGAAATCCCTTCTCATTCTCCAGAACCACCAGGACAACCTGTGTTGTGTCCTGGGCACTCCTCTGGAAGTGTGAGATACTGCAAAGGTTTTGGTGTCAGGGCTATTGAGAAGGCTGGGCAGTGTCACTGGGAGACCTCTCCCAAACCCTTGGAAAGGCCAGAGCCATCCCAGAGCTTCCTGGGGCCTTGGCAAAGGCAGACATGGAAGCAGTCTGCAAACAGGGCAGCAAGGAGGGTTGGAAGAGTTCCAGACTGCTCAGGCTCAGCAGGGAAGGGGATAGGGCAAGTCCTCCTGCAGCCATTCCCAGGCATGGGAAGGACAAGGTAGAGATTGCAGAACCCCTGTGGGAGGGAAAAGAAGGGGATGTTGTGTGCCCAGACTTTATCAAGGCCCTTGACATGGTCTTCTGAGGTCTCCTTATGGCCGGATTGGTGGAAGCTGGACTGAAGACGTGGAAGATGGTGGGAAGTTGGCTGAATGAAGTGCCAAATAAAATCCATGGTACAAAGTCCTCTTGGCAGCAACTTCCTGATGAAATCCCTCAGTGACCAGCCCTTGAACACCACTAGAGAAGATCTTTCTTATCTCTCTGTACAATGGGACAAAATGTATATTTAAGTCCTTTGTGGATGATGCCAAATTTCAGGGAGCCCTTGAGCAACCTGTCGTGGTTTAAAGACACATATTGGGGGGGAACTCGAATAAAATTAATTCACTCCTCTTTTATTCCCCACCAGTACAAGGAGACAAAATATAACGAGGTAGAGGTCAAAACAATAAGAGTTTACTGATAAGAAATATAGCAGCAAAACCAGCAATACCAACAGAACTATTCAAAGCAACAACACAGAGAGAGAAATTGCCTCCTCTCTACCCATCTGCCCCAACTCCCTTTTGTAAAGAGATACAAACAGGGATCAACATGTGCCTCCCTTCCCCCTTTTCCTCCTGAATGAACAAAGAAAAAAAAACAAAACCAGGGGAAAGAGGGGGCAAAGCAAAATCTGGGAAACTCTCTGGTCTGAGATCAGTTGTGCTGCCCAAGAACACACGGACTCCAGAGGTGTCCAAGCGGGGCAGAGCCGGCGACTCCGGTCCGTGCGGCGGCGGGGGGGAGGCAGCGGCTCTGCTTGATTCCATGGAGTTCTGGGGAGGCACAGTGGCTCCTTGGTTCATGGAGGGTCTGAGATATTTCAGGGTTCCTTTTGTTCCAAAGAGACCCCGCATGTCACAGTGGGCCCTTGGTTCCATGAGATTCCACAGTGTCCCTGCATTCCTTTGGTTCCATGAGGCCCTGCAGTGTCACGGTGCCACTTGATTCCATGACGTTACAAAGAATCAGAATGGCCCCTTGATTTAAGGCCAACTGCACATGGGGCTGCCTTGGGGGAAGTGTGGGCACCCAGACAAGGGAGTTGTCACCCCCCTGGACTCAGCCCTGGGGTCAGCACATCTGGACTGGTCTGTCTGTCTGTGAGGTTCCCCATTCTGGAGGAATGAGGAAGAACTGGAGAGGGTCTAGAGCAGATCTGACAGGATGGAGCTTTTGTCCATATTGGAAATAGAATGAAATCTCCACAAAGAGTAGCATTGAAAGTGCAGACTGAAGGTGAGGAAAACGAAATGTCACTCAACGGGGACCCTTGTGCTGCAAGAGGTCACCCAGAGGGAGTCAGGATCAGCCCATGGCTTTGTGTTCCAGGGAACAGCCAGAGCTGGTGCAGAGACATCAGGGAGGGTCTAGAAATGCTGCTGGGAGGGGGTGGGAAAGCAGGAGGGGTGTGTGCAGCCTGCAAGGCCAGAGCAGCAGCAGGGCCAGGGCAGGACAGCCTGCAGGCGAGATGGCCAAGGGCTCTGGCAGGGCTGCAAGGCCCAAAGGCACCCAGGCCTTTGTCCCCTTGCCTCTGGCAGCTGCCTCTGCCACTCAGGCCACCACAAGCCACTTTCCTGGCAGGTTCTGCCCTTGGGTTCTGCCTCGCCCCTCCCTCAGCAGCCTGGCAGGGGTTGCCCAGTTTTGGGCCTTTGTTGTTCCTCCCCCTCCCATCCCAGTGCCCCCCAAACAGCCCTGAGCCAGCCGGGAGGGACAGGATCTGCTGGGCCAGGGCCTGGGGCTCAGGCCTTGGCCTTTGTGCTCCACAAAACCAAGGCAGGCTTTGCTCAGCATTGCAGGGGCCTGCCCAGAGCCTTTGTCTGCCTGCACTCCTGGCCTCCAAGGAGCTGCTCCGAGGAGTCCCTGGGGAGGCTTTGGCAGTGTCTGCCCTCAGTGGGGCCCAGCAATGCTTCAAGGCACTTGGACTTTGGCTTCTGACTTCTTCAGCAGCTGCTTCAATCTTCTCTCAGTACCTCAGGATCATGGGCTGGGCTGCAAACACCCCGTGGGGTTCATTAAATTCCAGATATCCCTCAGCATCTCTTTGTCTTCCTTTAATTGTTTTCAAGGCAATTTCAAAACAAGTCTTCAAAGTTTGTACTTTTTTTGTTTTTAATTCAATGATGGATAATTTTTAAGTTCAGAGAAGAGGTGATAGAGGTGTTCTCCAAGTGATCTTGATGCTGAGTGTCTGCTCAGGAGATCCACACTGACCCTGGATGATCAACATTTCTCCTCACCCCCCAACCTCACCAGTTCTGACATGGCCCATCTTGGACTGACAGCTGATGCAACTCCAAACACGCTGTGGGACCCATTAAAACACAGAAAAACAAATTATTTTCATTCCTTTAATTGTCTTCAAGTCTTCAAGACTTCTACAGCTAATTGGAGTTGTTTTGTAAATTAGCTAAGGAGGAAGATTTTAAAGTGGATATTACGAAAAAATATATATTTTTTGATGAAAAGAAATGATTTCCAAAGATCTTTGGGATGCAAGAGGGTCAGGGCAGAAAGGATTTTGATCCAAAGACAAAGGGGGCAAAAGAGATTAGTAGCACTTAATCATTGACCAGTTGAGCAGTTTTCAAGCAATTTAATAGCATTTACTACAATTTTAACAGTGACTGAATTATAGATTCCCAAGAACAACATTCCCACCACAGTCAATTCACACCCACACCCAGGCAGAGATGTGTGGACACATCAAGAACTGGCTGTGGAAAGGTCCCTCTCCCAAATTCTCCTTGTTGTCAGGGAAACACTCCCCCAAATCCCTTTTTTTTCCCCATCAGACAAGGGTCACAGCTGGAGGAGTGTTTGTTGAGGGGGATCAGAATTGTCCTGGGCATCAGTGAGGGTCTTTGGAGTGTCACAAACTGGAGGGTTCTCGAGCTGGGAGAGGCTGCCAGAGGTGTCCCACTGAGAGGGAGGTGCTGGGGAGCTGCCAGGGCCTCCCTCAGCCCCGCTGGGTGTGGGCTCCCAAGGGGACTGGCTTTAGTGATCTGCTGAATTTCCATCCTGGTGTCAGGAATGACTGGAGTTTCCACAGTATTTGGGAATTGTATCCAAACTGTTCCATTTGGGCCACAATTCAGGAAGTGAATATTCCAAGGCTTTCATGGGATGACTGATTATCCTATGTTCCCCAACTGTTCCACTCCGAATTGTTCCCACATTGATCATCCAGCAGCACTTGGACCAGTCCAGGGACACTTCATTGCTCACCTGCTTTGGTCAAGGCTTGTCAGGAGCTCCTGAGATCATACCTATAAGAAGGATGGGGACAGAGTTCGTTGTAATAAGACAAGTGATAATGGTTTTCAACTAAAAAAGAGCAGATTTGAACTAGATGTGAGGAAGAAATTTTTTACACTGAGGGTGGTGAAACACTGGCACAGGTTGCCCAGAGAAATCATAGATGACTCACCCTTGGAAACATTCAAGGTTGGGTTAGAAAGGGCTGTGAGCAACCTGATCTAGTTGAACGTGAACCTGTTCACTGTAGGGGGATTGGACTAGTTGGTGTATAAAGGTCTCATCTGATTCAAACTATTTAGGATTCTGTAGTTCTTTCCTACTGGAGCCAAGGCTGACAAGGATCCCACAGGTTTCAGACCCAGCTGAGCATCCCCTTTGATGGCCCAGCTGGCAGCTCTGCTAAAAAGCTGCTGCAGAGAACCTTCAGACCTAAAGGAGCTTTTGTGCTGGGCTGAGCTGTGGCTCTCAGGGCTGGGGGGTTGGCTTTTGGCTGCCAGGTCCCCACCAAGGCTTTCTCACGCCTCCTTCTTCTCCACTCCCCTTGGTGCCTGCAGGGTTGTTTCTCCCCCATTTCTCTCACTCCTCTCTGGGTTACAGCACCCTGGATTTTATCCTTTCTCCAAAGGGTTATCACACAGGGGCCTCTGGAATTGCTTTTTGGCTCAGCTTTGGGCACTGGCTGGTCCATTTTGGAGTCACCTGAAACTGGCTCTCTCTCACAGAGTCAACTCTTGATCTCCTCTTCCCTAAGGGAAACCTGCAGCCCCCTCCCTGCTACCAAACCTGATCCACAGGGTCATTCAAGTGCCCAGGAATAGAGGAGGTCATTGAGTCCATTATTCCTCAGGCTGGTTAAACAAGACTTTGTCCTCTTCCTGTCCCTGACTGGAGGTTCTTTGTGTCAGAGCAGAGCTGTGCTGGACCTCAGCCGTGCTTTGCTCCAGAGCCTGCTGGGGTGGGGGCAGATGGCAATGGAACAGTTGGGTTGGACTGGATGATCCTTGTGGGTCCCTTCCACCTCAGCATATTCTGTCATTCTGTGTTTGTTTGGGTTTGGTTTGGTTGGGTTTGGTCTTTTTCCCTCCTTTTGATTTTCCTTTCCTCTGACCCATGAGTTTTTTCTTCATTGTCTTGGGCCTTGCTGGGCACCTGATGGCAGGACAAGTTTATCCAACTCAGTCATCTTGACCACATTTTTTGTCCAAGTCACCACTAACTAGAGGAGGTTTCTCACAGACTCGCTGCAACTTGGCATCATCCACAAAGGAGTGGAAAGTGCATTTCATCCCATCACCCAGAGACATAATAAAGATGTTCCATAGGAATGGTCAAGGGCTGGTCCCTGATGGATGTCACCTGGGAGTTGCTGCCAAGAGGAATTTGTGCCATGACTTTTGACCCTCATCAGTCATTCAACTTCCCACCCACCACATTTCACTTGTCCAGTCCAGCTGTCACCAGTCTGGCTCTAAGAGACCACAGCAGACCATGTCAAAGGCCTTGATAAAGTCTGGGCACACAACATCCCCTTCTTTTCCCTCCCACAGGGGTTCTGCAATCCCTGCCTTGTCCTTCCCATGCCTGGCAATGGCTGCAGGAGGACTTGCCCTATCCCCTTCCCTGCTGAACCTGAGCAGTCTGGAACTCTGCCAACCCTCCTTGCTGCCCTGTTGGCAGACTGGTTCCATGTCTGCCTTTGCCAAGGCCCCAGGAAGCTCTGGGATGGCTCTGGCCTTTCCAAGGGTTTGGGAGAGGTCTCCCAGTGACACTGCCCAGCCTTCTCAATATCCCTGACACCAAAACCTTTTCTATTATCCCACAGTTCCAGTTTAGTGCTCAGGACACAACACATATTCTCATGGTTCTTCAGGAGAAAATTAAAAGTGATTTCATTATAGAGGTCAACTGGTGGAGCAGCCCAGTCTGGTCTGGCCCCACAGCAGTGCCCAGCCCAGGGTGCTGCAGAGCTCTGGGCACTCCCCCCACAGCCCCAGGCCCTCTGAAGGGCACAGCAGCTCCTGGGGCACAGAGGGGAGTCTCAGCATCCCCATCAGCTCAGGGGCTGGACACTCAGCATGGCAGGAGGAAATGGAGGTCAGGGAAACTGCAGGAGCCCTGGTGTCACCTCCAGGAGATGCCCAGCACAGCCTGACTGTGCCCCTCAGTGCCAGCCCCTCTGCCCAGCCCAGCCCAGAGTCCTGGCCCAGGGACAGAGCAGCCTGTCCCCAGGGGGGCTGCAGAAAGAGGTTTCTCTGTGTCAGGGATTCCTCTCTGCAGGCCCAGAAATGCTGCCTTGCTCTTCTCCAGGGACATCCCTTTGCCCAGGTCAGTGTGTCCAGGCTGCCTTGGCCAGTTGCAGATCCCAGCCTGGGATCCCTGCAGGGCCCTGAGCTGGAGGTGCTGCTCTGCACAGGGAGGGGCTGTGGCACCCTGGGCTGACCCTGCACTGGCCATGCTGGTCAGGGTGGGGAGCAGACCCAGCAGGATGGGGATCACTCCTCTCCACCCTCTGCCATAGTCCTGGGAGGCTCAGTAGCCAAGAACAAGGCTGGGCAGGGCCATGGGCTGTTTCCAATGGCACAAAGGGCAGGGCAGGGCTCCACTCCATGCAGCCTGTGAGCTGGAGAGTTCTTCAGGACACCCTCCTGGAAAGCCCACCCCTGGCTCTGGTACAACCCTCCCTGAACTGGGGAGGCACAAGGGGAGTTCACTGTGGGTGAGGCAGGTCACTCCCCAGAGTCCTTTCTCTGTTCCTACTGCGGCCCCTGGGGTTGCAGAACTCTCCTTTACCAGTTCACAGGCACATTTAGTACTTGATCTCTGGGTGACTCCACCCTGGGCAGGATTCTGCTCCAGGGCTCCATTCCCTGCTGACTGGATGGGACGGGCTGTCCCTGCAGATCCTCTGTGCTCTCCTGCACTTCCTGAGTTCCTACAGACAAGTCCTCACCTCCATCAGAGCCCTCACAAGCTGCAGAGCCCCAGGCAGGTGACTTGGAGACCATTTGCCACTGGCCACCAGCCCAGAACATCTGAACCAGCCCTCAGTCCCTCAAGTACCCCAGTGAGTCGCTTCTCTCACTGCAGGGACTGAATGGGGAAACAAGCAAAGCAATGAGACTTTGCAGAGTCTATTCCTTGGCCTTGTTCTTTACACCAACCTTTCAAAAAGAACAAAGTCTTCAGGAACTGCCCATGGGGATCCCCTTTCCTGATGGAAATGGTGTTAAGGAGCCCAGCTCTGTGCCAGCAGTGCCCAGGGCCTGTCCCTGCCCACGGTCACAGGACTGACACAGAGCAGGGACTGAGGTGCCAGAGCACTCAGGCCTTGGGCAAGGAGCACAAAGGAGAGGGAGGCAGTGGGAAAAGAGCATCCCTGAAAAGGCCAAGAGCTTCTGCTCCCTGGCAGTGCTCCTGTACCAGGACTCTTTACCCCTTCTCCTCTGCACACAGGCACTGCCCTCCAGCTTTAGGGAAGTTGTTGGAGGGAGAATCTGGAAAAAAAAATTCAAGTCCTTTATTCTACTCAGAGATTGTGATTCCTTATGTACAGAATAACAAAGGCAGGATGTTTGACAAAGAAATTGCTGCAGAAACTTTTATTTTCTTTAAATGCACACAGAGAATGATTCCTCATTTACACAATTGTGAGTCAAAACAAAGAGTTAGAGAGTAAATTAGGTATGAGATGAAGAATAAATTTCTGTGTTAACAACATTTAAAGAGGAAAAAATGTAGGAAACGGCCCCCATCACCACTCTCAAAAGCTTTAGAAAGGAGGCTGGGCCAGTAAAGGGTTACACAATGAGTGTTGTACAGAAGAAAAGAGGCAGGTTATTGCTCTTGAAAAGCATCCAGTCATCATTTTCCTTATGGCATCCCTGAGCTCCTGGTTCCTGAGGCTGTAGATGAGGGGGTTCAGTGATGGAGGAACCACTGAGTACAGAACTGCCACCACCAGGTCCAGGGATGGGGAGGAGATGGAGGGGGGCTTCAGGTCGGAAAATATGCCAGTGCTGAGGAACAGGGAGACCACGGCCAGGTGAGGGAGGCACGTGGAAAAGGCTTTGTGCCGTCCCTGCTGAGAGGGGATCCTCAGCACAGCCCTGAAGATCTGCACATAGGAGAAAACAATGAAAATGAAACAACCAAACACTAAACAGACACTAACCCCAATGAGCCCGAGTTCCCTGCAGTAGCCTGAGTGTGAGCAGGAGAGCTTGTGGATGGCAGGGATTTCACAGAAGAACTGGCCCAGGGCATTGCCCTGGCACAGGGGCAGGGAAAATGTATTGGCTGTGTGCAGCAGAGTATGGAGAAAGCCAGTGGCCCAGGCAGCTGCTGCCATGTGGGCACAAGCTCTGCTGCCCAGGAGGGTCCCGTAGTGCAGGGGTTTGCAGATGGCAACGTAGCGGTCGTAGCACATGATGGTGAGGAGGGAAAACTCTGCTGAGAGGAAGAAATAAAAGAAAAAGGCCTGTGCAGCACATCCCGTGTAGGAGATGGTTGTGGTGTCCCAGAGGGAATTGTGCATGGCTTTGGGGACAGTGGTGCAGATGCAGCCCAGGTCTGTGAGGGAGAGGTTGAGCAGGAAGAAGCCCATGGGGGTGTGCAGGTGGTGGTCCCAGGCTACGGCGCTGAGGATGAGGGCGTTGGCCAGGAGGGCAGCCAGGGAGATGGCCAGGAAGAGCCAGAAGTGCAGGAGCTGCAGCTCCCGCCTGTCTGCGAATGCCAGGAGGAGGAACTGGGGCATGGAGCTGCTGTTGGGCATTTGCTGCCTCTGGGTGTTTGTTTCCAACACAGGAGAAGAAGACAATAAGAGGCCAGTTAGTGTGGACTTATCTAAACAAAGTCAAAGCTGTATTCTACAGACACTCCCCATGTCACACACAGACAGCCTTTTGATTTCCTAGGAGATCTTCTTTCAGCTCCAGTGCTGGGTCCCTCCTGAACAGCATTTTCACTGTCATAGCATCACTGTGCTTCTATATTGGGGTTTCACATAACAAGGAGATGTTAAGGGACAGGTTTCCAACCTGGAGGGAAATTCACAGCTTGGAAGGAAACCTCAGGGAGACAGTCAAGTGTCCTTATGATGGCATTTGATTTAAGCAGATTCAGCTCCTTCCCCAGCACCACAGGCTGCACTGCTAGGAGTCATATTCCGTTTGCAAGTGCAAAAAGGACATCTCAGACTAGTCCTGATGGGTCTAGCAGAGGTGATGCTGGTGCTGCCCACAGGCAGAGCAGTGGCTGAAAGCACATTAGGAAGCTCAGACAGACCTACTGAGCACTCACAGTTCAGATGTCTCAGGGACTTGTCAAAATTAATACTTTCTTAATGATTTATTCCTCTCATTCCTCCAGAGTAGGAAACTGGAAACACAATCTCAGGAAATTTCTTTAACCTTATAAAGATCTTCATCTTGGAAATATTCTGAGAGGGAGCTGAAGCTCTGAGCATCTCCTCCTCCTCTGCACTCCAGATACTCTCAGAGTTGCACTTACAGAATCTGTAGTTGGTGGGCAGTGCCAGCTTTACCAGATGCCTCCAAAAGCTGCAGTCCCATTGCCCTGCATGAACAGGCTTCCTGTGCCAAGATCTGTTAAAATTCTCCCCCAGTGAGGTCTCAGCATCATTCTATGTCTGACAGCCTTTAACTTCTCTCTGTCTCACTCCCCTGCCCCTGGTGCTGCAGGCAGTGCCCTCAGCCCTGCTGGGCTGTGCAGAGGAGCTGCTCACCAGCAGAGCTGTCTCTTTGAAGCTCTTCTTGCTTGCCAGGAGCTCCCTGTGTGCCAGGAGCCCGGCCCAGCTCAGCAGCACAGCAACAGCCCCAGGCATTTCATGACCCTCGGGGGGTTTGTTGTTGTTTACATGAGACTCAGTCCCTGAGAGGAAGTTCAAACAACTTCTCAAGAAGTTAAAATGAGATTGAAACACTGAAGTTTCTTGCAGTGCTAATGAGTCTCACTGAGGGACACAACTGAGACCGTGTCCCCAGATTCCAGTTAGAGCAGAAAAGTGCAGACAGTGATGACAAGGATGGACAAGCAAGGGAAAGGTGGCTCTGATGCTGAATAAACCTTGACTTGTTTCCTTAATCCAAAGGGCCAAGGCCTGACCCTCAGCCCATGGGAAGGCAGATCCTGTCCCTGCCTCATTCCTCAGGGCTCTTCCTGGGGCACTGAGATGTGGGATGTGCAATGCCAAGGGCAGGACCATGGGGTGGCACCTGCCAGGCTGCTGAGCAGGGACAAGGAGGCCATGAGGCCCCAGGGCTGCAAGGGGCACTCCCCTCCTCCTGGCATCAGGGGCACAGACAGCAGCCCTGGCCAAAGGCCTGCAGAAGGTGGCTGTGTCAGGGCCTTTCAGCTTCTCCCCCTCCCTGTCTCCTCTCCAGCCCAGGCTGTCCTACGGTGTCCATGCCCTGCCCCTTTCCCTGCAGGCTGTCGTCATCCCCCCGGCTGCCCCACCTGGCTGGCACCTTCCTGCACTGACATCTCTGTGTCCTCCCTGGCTCTTCCTGCACACACAAAGCCTTGGGCTCATCCAGACTCCTTCTTTGTGACATATTGCACCACAACACTGACCTGGGAGGGAAATTTCTGACTTCTTGTCACCAGTCTAGGCCACCCCAGCTGCCCTTGGTGGCACTAGTTCTTTCTTAGGCTGTTTTCTGACAGGAAGAAAAGCTCCACCAGCTCTGACACCCCCCTTCCAGACCTCTCAGGCTACTCCTCTACTGTCCTCAATCTTCACACCCCTGACCCCTGAGTCCTCAGCCTCTATATACGGGTCATGTGCTTGAGGCCCCAAATTCCTTCCTGAGGGATCTCTGGGACATCTCCAAGGTTTTGGAAGATGACAATAGAGTGCTCTTGTACAAGTTATTTCCTACAAGATTTCTGTTTGGGAAGAAGTAGACTGTTGAGATAGAAATGTGCAATACACCGTGGAACCTTATTCAAAGTCCAGCTGCAAAATACCTTATTTTTAAGAGTGTGAAATAAATCCTAAACTGTCATCAATTATGTGATTTTCTCTTTATTCCCAATCACTAATTAAAGAAACATAACTCAGATGTGATCTCACTCTGTGCTCCAGTGACATTAACATTAGAACAATATTGTCACTGTTTCCTCGTCTCTTGTGCTCCTCACTGGCAGGCACTTGGTGCACCCCTGGATATCCTGCCAATGAGGTAAAAAACTAACCCTTCTAAAGTTCCAGATTTTCCTCACCTGTTTGGACACAGTTGGACAAACTTGACCAAGTTGTTACTTGAAATCCATCTGCTGGATTTAGCATTAATTACTCCTTGTTTTGATCTGAGGGAAAAAGGCTCACACAACACAATCTCTGAATGCTCCTTTGAACTTACCCACAGTGTGTTCACAAAGACACAGAGCAAGGCTTTTAGCTTTTGCTGCTCCCCTCAGTTCCAGCATACAAAGAAATGTCTCTGTGAAATAACAGCAATTGCCTTTCCATGTTACTGAACTACCTTCAGTTTATCTGGTCTCAAACAAATACTCCATATTTTCTCCTTGTTTTATTTTCAAGGACATTGAAGTGCATCACTGTCTCAGACAGCCAAGGATAAGATGAGTGAGGGAATTCAGGTGCTCTGTTTAATTAATACAGGATTATTTCCCTTTCCTTTGGTGAAGCTAATAATGTGACTGGTGGAATGTCAGTAACAATTAAATCATAAACTCGTGCAGTACCAAAGGGATAATTTACTTTAGTTATGGATTATTGCCAGCAGAAATCTTGAAAATCTTATCCATATTTACACTGATAAAATACCACATGTACTTCCTGGGATACTGCAAGCTTTCTACAATCCTTGTGGCATGTCTTTACAGAGCAAGACTGAACATTTTGAGATGATACCTTAATAAACGAGCTGCAGTTCTATTGTTTCTTGAATGTTAAGCACCACATCCTAAACGCAGGAAAATGTTCAAGGTCAATGTCCTATTTTAGAGCTTTTCAGCAGCTGTGATATTGTGATAATCACACTTAAAATATTCCTCTAGAAAGAGTAAATTAGCCCTTTTCACTAGAAGGATTCTTATGATCAAAAGCAAATCTGAAAGAGAACAAAGTCAGATTTCTTTGTTTGTTGGTTGGTTTTATTTCAGCAATGCAATAAATTGCTGTCCCTAACTGGGATGGCTTTTCTACCCAAGAATTAAAAAGAAACCCCCAAAGTTCACTTTATTCTGCACTTATATTACTTTTGGGGTTTTGGGGTTTTTTTTGAGGCCTCACCTATGTAAAAATACCTTCCTTAAAATGCATTTATGCTTTCTGTAAGAACCAAACCATTCCAGCTGACATACCCTTCTATCACCAATACTGCAGGGAAATGTAATATCCCACTGAAGCAGAAGGGAAAGAAGACAACTGAGCATCAGCAGCTCTTCCTAAGCAAGATTAGGGGTTTAGCTCCATCTAACTGAGGGATGAGATGTGCCCCTCAGTGGGTCTCTTCCCACTCCCCCACCAGCCCTTCTACCCGACTGCAAGCTCAAAGTTCTAAAAAGAGAAGGAGAAGCTGGAGCGTCAATATTTGCCCAGTGCAAACCCCAATAATCTTTGCTGGGAGCTGACAGGAATTGCTGTTCCACTGCCCTGGGATATCCTGGCTTGAGGCGAGAGCGCAGCCCCGCCCAGAGCCCCCAACCCCTCTGAGAGCTTTTGTAGCGTCTGTTTGTCCATGTCCCTGTGGCAGAGGCTCCCCCGACATCTGCCCTGGAGCTGGTCCAGCTGCTGGACCAAACAAGGCATTGTCCAGCCTGCCTTCCCCCAGCCCCGACCGCCCCAGCCCATCTTCCATCGCTCTGCTTCCTTTTCCTGCCCCTGCTCCCCCTCCGCTCCCTTCCCTCGGGCATTTTTATTAGGAATGTTCTTGCTGTTCTCACTGTCCGAGCATGAGCTGATCCCCAGGGGAGCCTGTGGAATGTAACCCCTCAAGCACTAAATTCCTTCCCCTGTGCCAAAGACACGGGTTTGTTGTTGCTGCCCCTCCCGCCGAGCACCAGCTCCATCTCCTGCTCCTGCCCAGCGGCTTTGCAGAAATCCAGGGCTGGGTGTGGATTGAAGGCTGTGGCAAGGGACAGGATAAAGTGGCTTCACTTCCACCCTTGGTGTCTCAGTGTTTGTGATCTTGGGAATCCTCACAAACCTGGAACAATGGCGGATTATCTGTTGTTGTAAGCTATGTACCTAGAGATTGTTTTGATCTGTGTTTACATTTTCCTTGAAAGTACAACTGATTGAAAGTAGAACTGATAGAAAATAATGTATAAAAAACAAGGAAAAAGGAAAAAAAAAGGAAAAATAAAAAGAAAAACAAAGAAAAGGAAGAAAAAAAAGAAAAAGGAGAAAAAAAGAGAAAACAAGAAAGAAAAAGCAGGAAAAAAATTGAAAAAAAAAGAACAAAGAAAAAAGAAGAACGAGAAAGAAAAAAAAGAGAAAAAGGAAAGGAGAAAGAAAAAAGAAAGAAAAGAAAGAAATAAAAAAGAGAAAATAAAAGAAGACAGAAAAACTAAAACCCAACAAGTCCGGTCCTCCCCCGCCGCAGGGAATACAACTCCCACAATGCACCGCGCAGGTGGGGGCGTGGCGAAGGGCGGGCAGGGGCCGTGGCCGCGCGCTGATTGGCTGCGGGGCGGGTCTGTAAAGGCGGAGGGCGCGCGGAGCGAGCGCCATTTTGGCCTCGTGGTCGGGAGTGAGCAGGACTCGCCTGCGGCCGCTGCGCTTCGCTGGGTGAGTTGGCGGGGGGGGCGGCGAGAGCGGGGTCTGGGGATCCCCTCGGGGGCTGCGGGGAGCGCGGCTGTGGGTGGAAAGGCTGGAGGGCTCGGGAGGGTTTAGCGGGGGGGTTCGGGGGTTCCGGGGGTCTTTGTGAGGGGTCCCTGAGGGGGTTTGCTGTCCTGAGGGGACTCAGGGGGGAGGTTGGAGGTCCCTGAAAGGGTTTGGATGTCTCTAAATTGGTTTTGGTTTATGAGAAGATTGTAGGTATCCCAGGTGGGCTTTGAGGGTCTGTGAGGAGGTTTGGGAGTCCTGGGGGGCTTTGCAGGGACCTTTTAGGCAGTTTTGGGGTCTCTAGGGGGTTTAGTGGGTCTCAGACAGTTTTGAAGGTCCCCGAGGGCATTGGGGGGTCCCTGACAGGGCTTGGGGGGTCCCAGGTGGGTTTTGTGGGTCACTGAGAGGGTTTAGGGGGTGCTGGGGAGGGATGAGGGGTCCTTGAGGAGGTTTCGATGGGTCGAGGGGGGGATTTCAGGGGTTTTGAGGGGATTTTAGGGGGTCCCCTAAAGCCCAGCAGTGGGGTTCAAGGGGTCCCCCAGCCCCCAGGGGAGGGGGCCTAGGGATGCCCTCCGAAATCTGGAGGGGGAGATGTACCACATCTGGGTAAGGGGATCCCAGTGCCCCAGTATATCCCAGTGACCTCCCAGTTACCCTCAGTATGGCCCAGTAACCCCCTCAGTGACCATCCAGTGTGTCCTAGTGACCTCCATGTATCTTGGTAATCCCCCAGTAACTACCCAGTTCTCTGCCAGTGCCCCTCAGTGTGCCCCAGTTCCCCCCCAGGCCCTCCCAGTGCCCTCCCAGTGTCCCTCAGTAACCCCCCAGTCCTCCCAGTGCCCCCTGGTTCCCCCCAGTGTGTCCCAGTATCCCCCAGTAATCACCCAGTGCCCCACAAAGCCCCCGACTGTCCCCAGTGTGTCCCCAGATGCCCTTGGCCTTTCTGTGGGAGGGGGAGCGTTTTTGGGGTCAGAGGATCCAGAGAAGAGCAGCGAGGCTGGGGAAGGGAGTGGAGCACAAGTGGTGTGAGGAGAGGCTGAGGGAGCTGGGGGTGTTGAGGCTGGAGAAGAGGAGGCTCAGGGGAGACCTCCTGACTGTCTGCAAGTCCCTGCCAGGAGGTTGTGGCCAGGTGGGGGTGGGGCTGTTCTGGCAGGAACTGCCCAGGGCTGGGTCTTCAGCCGGGGGTGTTGGTACCAGCCAGTGCTGGGGCTGAGCAGAGCACGAGGCCTCTTGCAGACCCCTGGAGCAGCCTCCCACTTGCCAGCCCCGCCCTGGTGGGGTGACACTGTCCCCTCCCTACAGGACACTACCCCCGAAATCTTCGGGGGGGCCTTTTGTGTCTATTCCTGGTTGCCGATTCCTGCTGGGGACCTGAGGGAGCCTCTGCAATCCCATCCATGGGGCACAATCTCCTCTCCAGAGCTTGACTCACTGCAGACTGTGCAGGGAAATCTGTGCTGGCAACCCAAGTATGTCACGACCCCCCGCACTCTCCCCAAGATATTTGGGATAAGTTCCCCTTCCCAGGTACCCGCGGGATAACAAGGGAGGTGCTTGTTTTCCTGCTGTTGCTGTTCCTGCTCCGCCCCTGTCCCTGCCCTTCCTGCCGCTGTCGGGTGAGCGGAGCGGCCACGATGGGAAAGGGGCGAGAGAAGCGACCCAGGAGCCTGAAACGGGGGAGCAGAGAAGGGGAAGCCTGGACAGGAGGGACCTCTGGTTTCCCTGGGACAACACAGTGGAGAACCTGGAGAGGGGAAATGTCTGGGAACATGGCACCAGTAAGGCGAGAGTCAGAGGAGAAGGAACCCTTGGGACCCCCAACACTCCCAGCATCCCTAAGTGGGACCCCCAGCATCTCAGACGGGAGAGACCCTCTGAACCCCAGAGGGGACAGACCAGAGAGGGGGAACTTCTGGGAGAATTTTTTTGGGCTAATCTTCATATTTTGGAGTACTTTTAGCTGAATTTCAACTTTTTGCAGTTTGAGGGACTAAGGGTCTTCTTGCTATTTCTGAAAATTTTTTGCCTGAATGTCAGTGGTTTGGGTTTTTCTGAGCTGGATCTTGGTGTTTTGGAGGTCTTTATGGACACAGGATGCCCGGTGAGTTCTAGAGATGGACTTGGGCAGGAGGAACCCCCAAGCCAACGCACTCAGCCCTTGTTTTCCCCCCCATCAGGATTTGTCCTTCCCAAAGCTTGGTCGGATGGAGGAGGAGGCTGCGAGGAAGAGGAAGATGCCTTGGTCCCCCCAGGCAGGTGAGGAGGAAGTCAGTGTCCCTTTGGGCGGGTGTTGTGCTGGCTCTGTCAGCCGAGCATGGCCCCGGCTGCAGGACAACCCCGCTGGCGCCGCCGTCCTGCCGGGGCCGGAGTTGGGGGGATGTCCTTGGCCTTCCCTGTGGGCCGGAGGCAAATCCCCTGCCTGTCCTTCTTGCTTCCTGCCCCAGGCCCCGAGGTGAGGACGGAGAGCCCGGAGGACAAATCCCCCCATGAGACCCTGGTGGGAGAGGCCGTTTTGAAGGGCTCCCCGGCGCAGGAAGGCAGCGGGGAGGAAAAGGGCCAGAGATCCCCCCGCAGGAGGGGCTCCAAAGCCATCCCAGGGTGCTCTGAGGAGGAAAGAGCCAGCCTGTGCCGGGAAGGCGGCCGGAGCTTGAGGCGGAGCTCTGACCTGGTGGTCCCTGAGCAGCCTTCCAGCAGGGAGAAGCCGTTCAGGTGCTTGGAATGTGGGAAGAGCTTCAGTGACAGCTCCAACCTCCGCACTCACCAGCGAATCCACTCTGGGGAACGGCCCTACACGTGTAGGGAATGTGGGAAGAGCTTCAGGCACAGCTCCACCCTTCGCACCCACCACCGTATTCACACTGGGGAACTGCCCTACATGTGCAGGGAATGTGGGAAGAGCTTCAGCCAGAACTCCACCCTCTACACTCACCAGCGCATCCACAGTGGGAAAAGGCCCTACACATGTGGGGAATGTGGGAAGAGCTTCAGCCAAAACTCCACCCTCCAAACCCACCAGCGCATCCACACTGAGGAACGGCCCTACCTGTGTGGGGAATGTGGGAAGACCTTCAGGCAGAGCTCCCACCTTCGCACCCACAAGGTCATCCACACCGGGAAACGGCCCTACGAGTGTGGAGAATGTGGGAAGAGGTTTCAGACCAGCTCCAATCTCCTCCTGCATGAGCGGACGCACACGGATGAGAGGCCCTTCCGCTGCACAGACTGCGGGAAGGGCTTCAAGCAGAACTCCCACCTCATCACCCACCAGCACATCCACACAGGGGAGAGGCCCTACAAGTGTGGGGAGTGTGGGAAGAGCTTCACCCACAGCTCTACCTTGACCCAACACCAACGGACCCACCAGTAAGGGAAGCCCTACCAGTGCCCTGACTGCAGGAAGAGCTTCGGCCGCTGCTTCCACCCCAATGAACCCCTTGATGGTGAGGCAACCCCTGGAGTCCAGTGACTGGACTCCAGGGGTTCATCCCTTTCTACCACAAAGGGCCAGTCCCCTTTCACAGGGTCAGCTTCTTCCAACAGAACCCTTCTTGGGGTGTGTGTGGAGATTCCTGCCTTGGCTGGGGACCCCCCCAAGGTCACTGCTGGAGGTTGAGAGCAGAAATTTCCACACCAGCACTAGTCTGGGGGAGTTCCATCCATCTCTAAGAATTCTTGCTTTTGTGCCAGCTTGAGTAGAATTGCTTCAACAATTGCTTTAGTGTAGAGCACTGCCCTGTCTTATCCTGTACTCCTGGTAGTTTTAGTGTTTCTATTGTGCAGTAAATAATTCTGCTGAAGATCTTCTGTCTGATCATTTGTATCCCTAATTAATTAATTTGTGTCAAAAGATCTGACTTGCCATCGTTAAAACCTGGGGAAAAAAGTGTTTCAGTCACACCTCTGTAATTCCTCTAAACTGAAACTGTTGGCATGATTCAAGGCTGAGATTGGATCCAGCAGCCCCCAGCACCCCACAGTAAGCTGGGAGCTCAGGGGGGCCACCCCCCTTTGCCAACCCCCCTGTGCCCAAAGACCCCCATGGGACTGTCAGACCTGCCAGACCACCCTCCCTTTTCCACCCTTCTCCCTGTTCCTTCCACTTTCCCATTGTCCCCTCAATCCCCAGCCCCCTCATGCTCAGTTTGGGGGTCCCACTCTCTCCTTTCCCCACTCTTCTGACCTCTCCCACCCATTTCCCATCATCCCCCTATCTTCAGTGCCCCTCCCCCTCCACTTTTGGGGGTCTCACTCCCCTCCCACTCAATTTGGGGTGCCACCACCCTTTTATCCCTTCTGAACTCCCTTTTCCCACCATCCCCTTCCTTCCCGCCCCGCACTCACCCGAGAACTCCTCACCCGCAGCTGGGGGGGCTCCCAGCACCACCAGTGCCCAGAGAAGTCCCCCCAGAGAAGGGGGTGGGTGGGGTCCTGGGTGGGCTCTGAGTGGATTTGGGGGACCCTGATGGACAGTGGGGAGCTTTGGGGAGGGTCCCAGCCCTTTTTGGGGTGAGCTGGGTGCCCATTGAGGGGCAGGTGCCCTCCCAAAACTCCCCCAGAGCGGGTTGACATGAGGGTACACAGGGGGGTCCCCATTCCAAATCCATCCTGGGGCTGGTTCTGCCCCCCCCTAAACTCGGTTCCACTCCTTGGGGTTCCCCCAAGCCCCTCCCCCCAATAACCGGGACTGGGGAGAACTGGGAAGCTTTCCTGGGATCAGGAGTGGCAGCAGGGGAGGGGGGGACACACGACCCCCCCAAAATCCTCACAGGGACAGGAGGGGTCCAGGCTGGGCCCGAGGCCCCGGGGAGGGGCTGCGGCCACCGCCGGCTCAGGAGCTCTGTGGGGAGAGAAAAGGGGGTGACAGCGGGGTGGGGGGTCCCCGGGGGGGCACAGACGCTCTGGGGGGACACACGACCCCCTGGGACCCCCCTCACCTTCTGGCGCAGGTAGAAGCCGAGCCCCAGCGCCAGGGAGACGAAGGCCAAGAGGAAGCCCCCGGCCCCTCCTTGGCAGCAATTGCTGAGGCTGATGGAGCCCGGCAGGGCCGGGGCCGCCGGCGGTGTCCGATCCCGGCAGGAAGCGGGGAGGGCCCCGGGGAGCGGCGGCGGCGGGCGGGGCCCTGGGGGAGCCGCCCCGAGGGGTCCCCGCCGCCCGTGGCACTGAAGGAGCCGCCCCGGGACGGGCCCTGGCGGGGGTCGCCAGAGAGGGGGGGCGAGCTCGGAACGGAATCAGCTCCGGAGAATAAACCAAGGAAAACCAAAGGGCCGCGCCGGGGGAGTCTCCGCCGCCCCGGAGCTCAAAGAGCTGCCCCGCGGGACGGGCGAGGAGGGGCGGCGGTGAAACAGTCGCCCGGGGTGTGGCGAGGGAGGCGGGAATGGGATAAAAGAGAGAGAATAGAGGGAGAAATCGCTTTCTTTCCCCCCTCCCTCCCCACCCCAGCTCCCTTTTGTATACAGATAAAACCAGGGATCAACATGTGCTTCCCTTCCCCCTTTTCCCCTCAGGGGATGAGAAAACAAAAGAGAAAACCTTGGGAAAGAGGGGGAAAAGCCAACTCTGCAAAACTATCTCGTCTAAGATAAGTTGTGCTGCCAAAGGAAACGCTGACTCCAGAGGTGCCCTAGGTGGGGCAGAGCCCCCACCCTGCCCACTCACACACTTCAGCTCAACACTGGGGTTTTCCCCTCCCTGGCACTGCCCAGTCCAGCCCCTCCCTGGTCCCCCCATCTCCCTGCCCCTGCCCCAGCCCAGCAGAGCAGCACACTCAGGGCTGGCCCTGCAGCAGGACATGGAGGCCATGGAGCTCAGGGACAGGCCCTCTGGGTCTGCAATGCTCAGCACATCATCAGCTCAGGCAGCTCCTGCAGCCCCAGGGCCAGCCCCGCTCCCCAGCCCAGCAGCAGAGAATCGGCCCCGGGCTCCTCAGGCCCCATTTGCCATCTCCAGGGGCACTGGCCACCACCAGCACCAGCTGGAGCAGCCTCAGCCCCTCAGCCCCCACAGTGGCACCCTGAGGACAGCACACGGACTCCAGGGAGAAACCAGCAAGGCAAGGACCCTCTGGAGAGTCTGCTCCTTGGCCTTCTTCTTGAGAGCCCTGGAGAAGAAGAGCTGAGGCTTCAGGCTGTGCCCGGAGCAAATGGAGCCCCTTGTGTGGTGGAAAGAGTGCAGTGGAGCCCAGCTCATGCCAGCAGTGCCATGGCCACAGGACTGACCCAGCCCAGCCCAGGGACCAAGGCCCAGAGCACTGAGGCCTCAGCCCAGGCCCAGAAGGGGAGGGGGGCAGGAGAAAAAGAGCAGCTCTCAACAGGCCAAATGCTGCTGCTCCCTGGCACTGCTGCTGTGCTGGGACTCTCTTTCCCTGCCCCTCTGCACACAGGCACTGCCCTGCCAGACTCATCAGAGGTCTCAGAAGATTGAACTCACAAAAACAAGTCACTGAAGGATCCTTGACTTTGTTTCAATACATTCCTCATTTACACAGGCTCTGAGTTAAATTCAAGATGTAGACAGTGACCCAGACAGATGAATAATCAATATTCACTGTACACAACTTTATCCCAGGAGAAAAACCACATGAAAACCCTAACCCAGCACCACAAAACCCTGAGCAGGCAGGCTGGAACAAGGAGTCCCATTGTGAATGCTATGGAAGAGAAAACAGGCCCTTTGTGCCTTCAGAAAAGCATCCAGTCATCATTTCCCTCAGGGCATCCTTGAAGTAAAAGACTTCTTAAGACAGATGCCTGAGCTTGGCAGCAGGCTGTCCTTCTCAGCTTGGGAAATCTCTGCTAACTTACCTAACAATGGTACAAACCCCCCATGTTAATGTTGTCAAACAGCTGCATCTGCAGGATTCATGTTCCAGCATTACCTAATGCACAGTTATCACACTTCTTTTTAAAATTAAAGGAGAGGGAAAAAAAAGCGGGGGCTGGGGGGAGACTCCCCACCCCAGTCATCCATCAAGTGTCCATCCTGGCCACTGCTCCCAAGAAATTTAATATATGCTAAAGAGATATAAAAAGACATCAAAAGCTTTCAGAAATAAAAGTGCTTCAGAAGCTAGATTTTAATATTGCCAAGTGGGTTTTTACCAGATTATAAAGTTGACTGAAATGCCAGGATACTGCATTTTGGAAGCGGCAGCAGCTCACATATTGCCTTGTATTAGTGGCTGAAGTGTGTTGCTGATTGCAAAGCTGGACTATCATCATCTGTGAGGGAGTGTAGATAAATAAATGAATAAAAATTGGCATTCCCTACCAATCCTGCTGCCTTGAAGCACTCTTTTCAAGTGAGGCCTCCACAGGAAAAAAAAAAAGTGAAGACCACTTTCTTTTGATTATAGTGCCTTCCCCAGGCAGGAATTTTTATTTCAGTTAGAATCTTTGAACCATTACATTTTCAGTGAAGCATTTTTATATTTACAGTTGACATCTTCATAGAAGAATGAAACCTTTGAGCAACAGCTCTAAAGCATGAAGGTTGCCTGCAGGAAATACTTAAATTATTTTACATCCCAATGGAGCCTGTTGTTTTTAGCTAAAATTTAATAAACCTTAAATCAATGACCTTTCTTTGACTGAAAGCCTGCCCTTTGGAAAACTAACTTTCCCAAGAAACATATTTGGGTGAATAAATGCCAAACAAAGGGCTATTGAAATCTAAACATTTTGTCAATTTATAGCTTGTGAACATTTAGTTTTCAAATTCCCGACTGCTACCTAATGTACAGAACAGTGGTGCCTTGGTTGAATCACATATCAT
>NW_024105189.1:0-40676 GCF_003945595.2 Pipra filicauda
TTATACTCTATAACAGTTTACATACATAACACTACATGCACTGCATTCAAGCACTATAGTGCTTGAATGTGCGCGTGTGAAGTATTTTTCCATTCCTGAACGCTACTTGAATCAATGAATGTGAATGTACAATGTCCTGATTGTGGCCTGTGGTGGTTTGGGCCAGGCCTTCCTTGGTGACCAGTTTGTAACCAAGGAAGGGTCCAGATTTACCCAGTATTCCCTACGATTTTTACCTAAGCCAGACTATAAGAAGAAAGGAGGAGAGGCCTTCGCTCTTTTTCCTTCCGGCGGCTTGGAGGTGCAGGTTCCCTGCTGTTGGGTCTGCCGTGTTGGGGAGCGAGGCCTGGTTAGGCCTTGCCGACCTTGGGAGGCGGAGGTTGCCGGCGATCGTTCCGGAGCGACTCTCAGTTGTCCCAGGAGAGTAGTGAGGTATTTTCTTTGCTAACTTTTTAGTTGTTAGATATTGGGTCACTAATTGGGATATATATATATATTTTAGTTTAGTTTTGTTCCCTTTCCCTTCCCCCTTCCCTTTTCCCTTGTGAAATTGTATATTTTTAATTGTATATAAGTGTAAATATATTTATATATCTCACTTTGGTTGTTTCTCTCTCATTTCGGGTTTTCTTAGTTTTTTTTCCTCCCTCTTCTCCCTGAGGTTTGGGGGGGGGGGACTTCTGGTGGTAAGGTTTGGAGACTTGGCAGGGAGCCAGCTTTAAACCATATCAGGCCTTAGCCTACTGTATCGGTGCTGCTGCTCTACTTCTCTCTTCTTCTCCTTTTTTTACATTTATATTAAAGTTTGTAAGACCCCACCGCTGTCCCTCATGTCCTGGTCAGTGCGGGAGCTGCGGGGGCCGCTCGCCCCGTGCAGGCGGGGAAAGACCTGAGGGATTGACTGCGGGTGCCAGGATTGCCCCATTCACCCTGAGGGAGCCAAGATGGCGGAACACATTCACAGAGTCGCCCTCACAGAACTGCCCTCACAGAATCACCCTCAGAGTCACCCTCACAGAACTGCCCTCACAGAACTGCCCTCACAGAACTGCCCTCACAGAGTCACCCTCAGAACTGCCCTCACAGAGTCGCCCTCACAGAGTCGCCCTCACAGAACTGCCCTCACAGAGTCGCCCTCACAGAACTGCCCTCACAGAGTCGCCTTCACAGAACTGCCCTCACAGAGTCGCCCTCACAGAACTGCCCTCACAGAATCACCCTCAGAGTCACCCTCACAGAACTGCCCTCACAGAACTGCCCTCACAGAACTGCCCTCACAGAGTCACCCTCAGAACTGCCCTCACAGAGTCGCCCTCACAGAGTCGCCCTCACAGAACTGCCCTCACAGAGTCGCCCTCACAGAACTGCCCTCACAGAGTCGCCTTCACAGAACTGCCCTCACAGAGTCGCCCTCACAGAACTGCCCTCACAGAACTGCCCTCACAGAACTGCCCTCACAGAGTCACCCTCAGAACTGTCCTCACAGAACTGCCCTCACAGAACTGCCCTCACAGAACTGCCCTCACAGAGTTGCCCTCACAGAATCTCCCTCACAGAACTGCCCTCACAGAGTCACCCTCAGAACTGCCCTCACAGAACTGCCCTCACAGAAGTGCCCTCACAGAAGTGCCCTCACAGAACTGCCCTCACAGAACTGCCCTCACAGAGTTGCCCTCACAGAATCACCCTCACAGAAGTGCCCTCACAGAGTCACCCTCAGAACTGCCCTCACAGAACTGCCCTCACAGAAGTGCCCTCACAGAATCTCCCTCACAGAACCGCCAGTTCCACCCATCGGTGACACCCATTGAGGACGGGGCTAAATGGCTCTTTGACCCATCACTCTTGGCTCCCGTGAGGTGGGTTTAGAGTGAAGGCACCGAAGGGACGGGTGTTGGAATATGTGTGTTTAGTTTAGGAGAGTTTGATTGCAAAGGAAAGCAGGGATGGAGCCGCTTTTTGTTATCTATAGTAATGTAAAAGCATAAAAATAACGCTTAAGTGTAGGGACTGAGATTATATGAGTCTGGAAGGAAGTCATGGGGAACTTGAAAAGATAAATGCAGATGTGGTGATAAATCCGCATGTGTGTGAAATTGCTTGGGAGTATTTTTCTCATGCTCTGTAAATGCTTAATTAAAGAGCAGATATAGAGAAAAGTCACTAATAGTAATTTACTGCTGATGTAATGAGGTGGATAAACCATGAAAAAATTGTAATAAATTTTTTTTTTGTACCGCACGGGGTCCATTGCCCGAGTGTGTCAGGTGGAGGCATCATCTCAAATTCCCAACCGTGGGCGAGGAGAGCTGGAAAGGGGCTTTTTGGCAAACCCACTTGTGGTCACTGTCACAGCCATCAACCTCCAAGCTCTTGCCTTTCAGGGTCCCACAGAAGCCTTTGTCTGGCTCCTGCAGGACCCCAAACCTGCACAATGAAGGGTTTATTGGCTGAGAGGAGCAAAGTGTCCCATGACTCCAGTGTGCCCCATAACCAACCCCAATATGCCCCATAACCGACCCCAACATGCCCCATGACCCCAATGTGCCCCATAACCAATCCCAATATGCCCCATGACCCCAATGTGCCCCATAACCAACCCCAATGTGCCCTGTGACCCGAAGTACCCCATAACCAACCTCAATGTGCCCCATGGCCCCAGTGTGCCCCATAACCAACCCCAACGTGCCCCATAACCAACCCCAATGTGCCCCTTCCCCCAGTGTGCCCCGTGACCCCGATTCTTGGTCTGCAGAGTGTTGCCAGAGGAATAAGAGACCCTTGCATGGACCCCAGCGATGTGTGGACATGGATCGGGGTCTCAAATGAATCAAAGCTGCTTTTTTACCCCCCCAGACCTCGGACACTCACCTGTGGAGGTCATAGGGGGTGTCGTCCACCCACGTCCACTCCTTCTGCCGTGACCTCAACCCGACCCACACCGACCGTGGGCGTCTGCCTGTGACACTCTCGACATTCTCCTGGGACGTGGAAGGGACCAGTTGCTCCAAAAAAATCTCTCTGTGGGTAGTTCCGTGGGGTGCAAAGCCACAGCACAAACCTGACCCCCCAAATCCATGGGACACGAGCGTCCCCATGCTCTGAACCCCAAACCCTCCTGCTGCTGGGAGCCTTTTGCTCCCCTGCTCCCCCTCTAAAAACTCAAGCCTTTTCCTCCCTGTTTACCATTTCTGTCTCGTTCTTGAGCACCACCAGCTCAGAGCCCTGATCTTTGCAGCTTTTCCTGCCCCGAGTCCAGTTTCCCGATTCCTTGGAGAGCCAGTAGCATCTCTCCCCACGAAGCTGCCAGTCCTGGGGGCACAACTTGCAGCCAACAGGGGCTGGAGAGGAGGAAAGGCCACGAATGAGACCCCCCAAAGGTGGGCAAGGTCTTCCCCGACCCCCCAAATGAAAGGCACCAAACCCTCAAGTTATTTCCCAGCGTTGTGGTTTTTCTGCTCTGCCACCACAGAGGAGGAGGAGGAAGAGGGAGAGGAGGGGGAAGAAGAGGAGGAGGAAGAAGTTGGGTGACCATAAGGGCACAGTGGGTGGTTGGGGTGCAGGAAGGGTGGTGAGAAACATCCCCCCTTGGGCTGACCGTGCTCCTCCGGGGAGGTGGGACTGCCAAAAATCGCATGGAAAAGGGAATTCTTCCTTGAAAATGCTCCTTTTTGCCAAAGAACCCTCAATGCAGGGTCTCCTCACAGGAGGAGCCCCCCGAGGTGCCACCTGAGCCTCTCCCAGCAGAGCCAGGTGGGAAGGGGGCTCACCTGGGGGACTCTGCCCCTGGGGCTGGCAGAAGTACCGCACCAGGGATGGGAAGATGCATCGCTCCGTCTGGTTCCTGGCCTGGATCTCAACTCTGCTGTCACTCAGACCTAGAAAGCCCTGAAAAACTGGCAGCAAAGTGAGAAGTTGAAGCCAAACCACAAACCCCACAGAGACAGGTCGGGTTTTGCCCCACAGTTAATGAATTAGGCCCGAAGCCCACGGGTCTGGTCTTGCCCTCCTCTCTCGTTTGTGGGGATGATCCAGGTGTGCCCAGAGGGGGTTTTACTCTTGGCTCTCGTGTCTGCACCCCCCCTCCAGGGCCTGAACCACTGCAATTAACCCAGATTTCCGCTCCCAGGCCTCTCCTCGCCGGGGTGTGAGATGGAGATAAGAGCTGGTTACTCACCACTCACATTTCGGAGCACCACCAGCACCAGCAGGACGAGGTGCCCCAGCGCCCCGGCTGTGAGGAGGACTCTGTGCCACCACGGGCACAGGGCAGGAGCTGGAAGAGGCCACATTTAAGCTTAAAAAAACACGAAGAAGATTGGGGGTTTAGAGCACAAAAAAAACCCAAACCCCTGTGCTGAGCTGTGAGTTCGAGCAGAAGTTTCTGGTTGCTTTGCTTCCTCCAAAGCCATAAATCCCCCCTGACAGGGCTCGAGCCAGGGCAGCACCCCCGGGGGGGTTTGGGGGGCTCAGGGGGTGCAGCAGCCTCGGGAGCAGCCTCGAGGACCCAGTGACAGAGGGCAGGACCTGGGAACTCCCAAACGGGCTCAGTTTCCAGCTGGGAGTTGGTGGCTGTGGGTCCTTCCAGCCCTCGACTCCTCCGGGGTCTGGACGGGGCTCAGCCCCTTCCCTGCCCTCCCAGGGGTGGGGGCTCCCCTGGGGCTTCCTGGGGCCCCTTTTGGCCACTGAGTGAAGGGTCTGGGAAACAAAACTGTTCCAGTTCCGGAGATTTTCCAGCTTCTCCTGTCCCTGTCTTGCTCCAGACAAGCCCAGACCCCATTTCAAAGGCCACTCCGTGAGCTTGGAAACCTGAACATGGGGATGGAGAAGCGAAGGGACCCCAAAGGTAATGGACCCAAAACTCTTCCCAGGGCCTGAAATAAGCCTTTTTTCCCCCAAAATACACTCACCAGGACATTTCTCAGCCGGAGGAGGCTCATTCCCAGGATTTCTTAGATTGGCATGACCCATTTCCCCAGCCATGGTGGCTCTGGAGGTCGTTGGCGTGTCCCGAGAGCGACACCAGCCTCGGACACCTTCTCACCTCGTGACCAACGCGCGTCCGGTCCCGGGAAATGGCACCAACCAGGCCTTTTATGTTTCTTTGGTTTTTTTTAAAACATATCTCTGTATTCTGCAGCCTCCCCTGTGCCCGGGGAAAGGGGTCCTGTCCCCAGCCAGGAGGAGGAGGGGGGGGCTCACCTGGAAGTGCAGGAACATGTGCAGGGTTGGGCTGAACAGGTGGAAAATTATTAAATTAATCAAATTAATTTATTAAATTAACTCAAAAAGCCTGTGATTGAGGTTTTTAGGGGATGAGGCTGAAACGTGACAGGTGATATTTGGTGTTGCTTCCCCAAGAAGCATCTCTCAGGGATGGGGTGGTGGCAGAAATGCTGCAGCCATGGCAGGGTCAGAACCAGGCAGGGCAGGAGGAGCTGACACCCCCCGGTCATTTAGGGGGTTTTTTCCCCTCTTGTCTGACACCCCCTCGTCCCCCTCAGCCCCATCGGACAGGACACGGCCCTGTTCAGGGGGGGGCACTGGGGGATCCTTTGCCCCCCTCGTGCAGCTCCAAGTGCCTGAGGGGCCAAGTCCTGGTTTCTGAGACTGCCCTCACAGCTGGTTTTGGGGTCCCACGGGGGCCGCTCGCCCCGTGCCCGGACAGGACCGAGGGAATGTCCGCGGGAATTCCCGGCTCGTGCGCATCCCCTGTCGGCCACGGCGCACAAACGCACCCGATTTCCCTCCGAAAAGGGGGAAAAAACGGCCCCAAATCCCTTTTGCCCGAGCGGAGGAGGGGGACAGAGTTCGGGCAGAAAAGTCCAAAAATCGGTTTTGCCCAGCTCGGGAAGCACAAAACAAACAGAAGTGAGGTGGGACCCCCCCAGCAGCACTTGTGTGCCATCGCCCCCCCTGAAGCCCTCCAGGGTGACTGGGCAGACTGGGAGCACTGGGAAGCAGCCCCAGGTCACCCCTGGGAGCTCCAAGGCTCCGACATTTGGGATGGAATCATGGAAAGTGGCAGGGGGAGCAGGGGAAGGGACAGGGGGGGATTTCCCAAGGTTTTATTGCAAAAGTGAACGTGGGATCTCCTGCTTCACTCCGGATAGGCAGCATCATACATGTATACAGGGTTAGGGTACAACTGTGGACTGTTAGAGAAGCAGGATGAGTTCTGGGACGGTTCTAGAAGGACAAAGAAACCCAGAGTCCCCAGTTCAGGCAGCCACACATGGGCTTCCACATCATCTCCCCTCCCTGCAGGCTCATCTCCTTCACACCAGGCACTGAGGTGACCCTGAGGGGTTGCACTGAGGTATCCGTGGCACCAGGCTCTGAGGTGATGCAGATAAACAACTGCAAGGCAGGTGGAGAGCTGAGGTGTGCTGGGAGAAGATGCAAAGCTGTTGAGTCTTCAGGATGGAGGAAAAGATCCCCTTCCCACCGTTTATTCCAGGCGATCCTGGGGTCTGTTGCAGAGGTAAGGCCGCTGAGCCGAGCAGAGCCCGCTCCTGAAGCGCCGGTGGCCCAGGTACACACACTCGGAGTCACCCAGGACGGGGACCCTGCAAGGAGGGGCAGAGACAGCGCTGGCACCACAGGGGGGGACAGTCTGTGCCCCCCTGTCCCCCCAGGACTCACGAGGAGTTGTAGCTGCTGCCGTTCACCCACTGCAGCCGCTCGCCCCGTCTCCGCAGCCCGAGCCAGTAATCCAGGTTGCCATTGAGGCGGAAGAGGAAGCCCTGGGAGGGAGAGAGGAGTGGGTAGTGGGAGCTGGCCCGGGCCAGGAACCCCCCTCAGCCTCCCCTCTGCCACCCACACACCCCCCAGAGCCCCTCACTCACCATCTCCTTGTCGCTGAGCACAGCCAGGGAGGCCCCGAGCTCGGAGCACCAATTCTGAGCCTGCTCCCAGGTCCCCTCATCCCTCGAGAGGTAGTAACAGACCCTGTTGTACCCGACCCAGGCCTCGGGACAGGCCAGAAACTCTGGAACCCCGGGCGTGACTGGAATCTCTCCAAGTCTTCTCACTGAAGAAGGAAAGGGAGAATGTCTGAGGATTCCCCTCCACAGGGAGTCCAGCCCTGTGCCCAGAGCTGCTTCTGAGCTGAGGCAGCTGCTCCTTCCTCACCTGCCAGCACAGCCACGGCCACCACCAAAGCCAGGAGCAGGAGCAGAACCACTGCCAGGGCGAGATGCCCCAGGAGCCTCGTGCCTGGGGCAGGAAAGAGCCGTGAGGACGGGGCTCACATCCCTCACAGGGCTCTTCCAGACCCCTGGGGCAGCCTCACACCTGCCAGCCCTGTCCTCGTGGGGTGACACTGTCCCCTCCCCACAGGACACAGGGGTGGCCCTGCAATCACCCAGAAGGCGTTTTCTTGTTTGCTGATCAATCCTGGGGACCCAGGGGCTCCTCCACAATCCCATCCCCGGAGCAGAATCCACCCTCCACGTCCGAACTCGCCCTCTCTCTGCTTGTGACAAGCTGCATCTCGAGGCATCAGTGGTGCTGGCAAAGCCTCTTTCAGCCCAGGCCAGGGGGTGGTTTTACCACCACTGTTGAGGCAGAGTGGAGAGACCATGATGAGAGGACACGGCTGGGCCCTGTGGGACACTCGGGCTCAGGAAGGCGATGCCAGCAAAGTCCTGCCCTGTCCGTTCACAGTGACCTGTGGAGAACAAACGGGAGCTCAGGGTCCAGCTCCTGCAGCCTCAGCTCCATCCCCGGTCCCCTCATGGGCCCTTCCCAACCCGGGAACAGCCCCTGCCCTGGCACTTTGGAGCGTTTCCAGGAGAGGATTCTGTTTACTGGCTGGGATATACTGGTTTATGAAAGGGAGGTGGTTACACCACTATGCAAGTCCGGGCTGTCCTAGCGGCCTCTCACAGAATCATCGACCAGGTTGGAAAAGACCTCCGAGATCACCAAGCCCAACCCTGTATCCAACCCCACCGTGCTTCCCAGATCATGGCACTGATGCCACATCCAGTCTCACCTTCAACACCGCCAGGGACAGGGACTCCAGCCCCTCCCTGGGCAGCCCATTCCAATGGCTGATTACTCACTCTGCAAAGAATTCCCGCCTAACATCCAACCTAAACCTCCCCTGGCACAGCTTGAGACCGCGCCCTCCTGTCCTACTGCTGGTTCCTGGGAGAAGAGCCCGAAGCCCACCCAGCTCCCCCCTCCTGTCAGGGAGTTGTAGAGAGTGAGGAGGTCTCCCCTGAGCCTCCTCCTCTCCAGGCTGAGCCCCCCCAGCTCCCTCAGCCTCTCCTCAGAGGACCTGTGCTCTCACTGCGTTAAGGAACCATTTGGGCTGAACGGGACCCCAAATCCACCTTTAAAACGCGGGGAAGGACCAAACCGCCAGAACCCCCGAGCGCCTCCAGCCCCAGGAGAAGCGAGCGCGGGTCTCACCTGGGCCGGGGCCGCGTCCGAGCTCCGCCGCCGCCTCACCGGGGTCCGGACACTGCCGTCGCTCCCGGTGCTGCCACGACTCCGAGGACTCCGTGGACGAGAACTCCGTGGACTCCTTCGTGGGCGTGACCCACCCTCACGGCCGTGACCAATCAGCGCGCGGGAGCCAAGAGTGACGGGTCAAACAGCCAATAGCGAGGCTTTGGCCCCGTCTGCAGTGGGTGCCCCCGATTGGTGGAACCGTGAGGGCGTTCCGCCATCTTGGCTCCCTCAGGGCGAACGTGCCCCCCTACCCGGCACCCGCGAACTTTCCCTCGGTGGGTCGATCCACAGGGGGAACACGGGAGGGGCGGGGGGACGACGAGGAACACGGGGACACGGCGCTGACCCAGGGATGCGGCGCGATGAGCGATCGGGCTACGCGGGGCCGGCGCTGAGACCCGGTGAGAGCCACCGGGGGCCACCGATCGAAACACTTCACCCCCAGCGCCCGCCAGAGCCCCCTCCCCAGAACCGCCGACACTCTCCACTCAGGGCAAGGCGAACCCTCCAGACCCCCCTTTTCGCCCCCTCCCGCTCCCGGAGCCCCGGCAGGACCGAGCGGATCCCACTTGCCCCTGGACCGCACCTCGTGGCGGGAGAGGGCGGTCCCGCCCTCCGCCGGGGCGGGCGGCCAGAGCCCGGCTCCCAGCACACACTCTCCACCCAGGGCAAGGCGAACCCTCCAGACCCCCCTTTTTGCCCCCTCCCGCTCCCCGAGCCCCGGCAGCACCGAGCGGATCCCACCTGCGCCTGGACCGCCGAAGACGGCCGGCTCCGCCCCCCCCGCGTGGCGGCTCTGTTTACATGGGGAACACGGGAGGGGCGGAGGGACGAGGAGGAACACGGGGCTGACCCAGGGATGCGGCGCGATGAGCGATCGGGGCTGGCGCGGGGGTGCGGCGGGAGCTGAAACCCGGGAGAAAGCCACCGGGGGCGGCCACTTCACCCCCAGTGCCCGCCAGAGCCCGCTTCCCAGGACGACCAGCACCCCCCGGCCCAGGGCAGGGCGAGCCCTCCAGACCCCCCTTTTCGCCCACACCCACTCCCCGAGCCCCGGCAGCACCGAGCGGATCCCACCTGCGCCTGGACCTCCGAGGACGGCCGGCTCCGCCCCCCCGCCGGCTCCGCCCCCCGCCGGCTCCGCCCCCCGCCGGCTCCGCCCCCCGCCGGCTCCGCCCCCCGCCGGCTCCGCCCCCCGCCGGCTCCGCCCCCCCGCCGGCTCCGCCCCCCCGCCGGCTCCGCCCCCCGCCCGGCTCCGCCCACCCGCCGGCGCCGCCCCCCCGCCGGCTCCGCCCCCCGCCGGCTCCGCCCCCCGCCGGCTCCGCCCCCCCGCCGGCTCCGCCCCCCGCCGGCTCCGCCCCCCGCCGGCTCCGCCCCCCGCCGGCTCCGCCCCCCCGCCGGCTCCGCCCCCCCGCCGGCTCCGCCCCCCTCCGCCGGCGCCGGCCGGCTCCAGAGGGGACACGGGAGGGGCGGGGGGACGACGAGGAACACGGGGACACGGCGCTGACCCAGGGATGCGGCGCGATGAGCGATCGGGCTACGCGGGGCCGGCGCTGAGACCCGGTGAGAGCCACCGGGGGCCACCGATCGAAACACTTCACCCCCAGCGCCCGCCAGAGCCCCCTCCCCAGCACCGCCGGCACTCCCCTTTTTCGCCCCCTCCCGCTCCCCGAGCCCCGGCAGCACCGAGCGCATCCCACCTGCGCCTGGACCACACGCGCTCTCCTTCTCCCTTCTCCCTTCTTCTTCTCCTTCTCCTTCTCCTCTTTCTCCTCCTTCTTCTCCGCCGCCTCTTCCCCGCGTTTGGGTACCTGCCGTTCAGTGCTGGCGGGCGGGTGTAACAGGAGCCGTTCCCCGGACGGCCCCCTCACACCGAGGGGTTGGTGGCGGCTGCGGCACCGGGCGAGAGGAGAGGAGGGACTTCGGACCACACAGAGCTTTTTGCCAGTCCAATCTGGGGGAGGCGGAGGGGGCCTGGCGGGCTGGGGGGTCCCCGGACCGGCAGGAGGGCGGGTGGGACAGTCCTGCTCGGAGGGTCGTGGGTGAGCGAATCTCCCCGGGAATACCCCTGGGACTGTGTGTAGGTGGCTCAGGAAAAGTAGGGAGTGAAAGGCTTGCCCTAATCATTTTAGTGGGGCAGAAGCTTGTGTGCCCTTATGAGGTTGTGAGCTGTGCTGGTGGAGGTACGTGCCCTTCCTAATAACCCCCAGTGCCTCCCAGTATCCCCCAGATCCTCCCAGCGTGCCCTGGTGCCCTCCAAGTGCCCACCAATACTCCCTAGTGCCTCCCAGCCCAGATCCAGTGTTCCCCAGTGCCCACCAGTCTTTTCCCAGTCCCCCCCTGTGCCCTCTAATGCTCCCTGATGCTCCCCAATGCCTCCCAGTACCTGCTGGGGGGCAAGGGAGGGAAATGAGGTCCCCCGGGCTGTGTTTTCCCTGGGATGGAACACAGGAAGGGAAGGGGCTGTTGGTGCTGACCAGGACGTGAGGGACAGCAGTGGGGTCGTACAAACTTTAATACAAATGAGTAAAAAAGGAGAAGAAGAGAGAAGCACAGCAGCAGCACTGATACAGTAACTCTGCTGAGGCCACAATCAGGACATCCCAGGTTCACATTCATTGATTCAAGTAGCGTTCAGCAATGGAAAAATACTTTACATGAGCACATTCAGGCACTCTAGTGCTTGAATACAGTGCATGTAGTGTAAACTGTTAGAGTATAAATATAAAGTAAATATAAATAGAGAATGAGGAAGACTTCTGGAGAAAGAAACCCCTAGTCCACAAAGGCACACATCCACTTCCACATCATGTCCCTGCAGGTTCACCTCCTTGAGACCAGCTACTGAGGTGACAATGACAAAAGGCACCGAGGTTCCTGAGGTTGTGCTGAGATGTGTCACAAAGCAAATGTTCATCTGTGGAAGGACATCCCTGGGCTAGTGGAAGAAGGAAAGCTGTGAGTCTTCAGGATGGAGAAGGTCCTTTCTCCCTCACTTCCATTACAGGTGAGGTTGGGGTTTGCTGCAGAGATACGCCCGCTCTGTTGAACAGTCCTCACTCCTGAGTTTATGGTCCGCCAGGTACACACACTCTGAATTGCCAAGGACCTCCAGCCTGCAATGAGGAGCAGAGACAGCGCTGTTACAGGGCAGGGCTGTTAACAGGACAGGTCGTCTCTGCCCATTCCCCCCAGCAGATGAGGAGACAAGCGCTGCCCAGGAGGGACAGTCCCAGCAGCCTCATCCCCCCCATCCCCTGCCCGTCCCCCCGGGACTCACGAGGAGTTGTAGCTGCTGCCGTCCACCCACTGAAACCTCTCGCCCCATCTCTGCAGCCCGAGCCAGTAATCCAGGTTGCCATTGAGGCGGAAGACGTGGTCCGGGGAGGGAGAGAGGAGGTGGTCCTGGGAGGGAGAGAGGAACGGGCAGTGAGAGCTGCCCCGGGCTAGGAACCTCCCTCAGCCTCTCCTCTGCCCCCCAAACACCCCCCAGAGCCCCTCACTCACCATTGCCTTGTCGCTGAGCACGGCCAGGGAGGCCCCGAGCTCGGAGCACCGATTCTGAGCCTGCTCCCAGGTCCTCCCATCCCTCAAGAGGTAGTAACAGACGCTGTTGTGCTGCTCCCAGGCCTCAGGACAAGCCACACGCTGTGAAAACTTAAGTGCAACTGGAGAGACAAAGGGAGACAAAGAATTTGAGGATTCCCCTCCACACAGAGCATGGACCCCAGCCCTGTGCAGAGGGGTTGGGTGAGGTAGCTGCTCCTCCCTTACCTGCCAGCACAATCACAGCCACCACTAAAACCAGGATCACACACAGGAGCACAGTCAGCCCTCGGCAGGAACTGAACCAATTGACTAGAGCTGGAAAGAGACAGTGGCCGTGAGGATGGGGCTGTCCTGAGCAGGCCCAGCCCTCACATCCCCCCAGCCAACACCAGAGCAGCCAGAAGTGTCGGCACCAGCCACTGACGGGGTGAGAGGCCTCTTCCAGACCCCTGGAGCAGCCTCACACCTGCCATCCCCGTCCTCTGTTGGCAACACTGTCCCCTCCCTACAGGCCACAGGTGGCCCTGCACTCACCCTGACATTTCCCAAGGATCGTTTTGTGTATATTCCTGTTTTCTGTTCCATCCCGGAGACTCAGGGACTCCTCTGCATTCTCACCATTCCAGTTAGAAGAGGCACCTTCCTGACCGGGACAAGCCCCATCTTGAACCTGAGGCATTGCTAGGGGAGAAAAAAACCTCTTTGAGTGCAGATTTAACACCACTACAGATGTTTGCCTTGTGTTCCTGCGACCAGGAACCTGCGACTCCTGGTGCTGGGAGTGGGTGAGGGTCAGAGTGTCATCCACGTGCCCCTCCTGGTGCAGGATGGCCTGGGGGGGAGACGGGGGGTCAGAGGGTGGACCTCAAATCCTCAGGGACCCCCTAGGCTCCCCCAGATACACACAGACCTACAGGGACCTCCCCAGACTCACAGTGACCCCCCAGAGCCCCCATGCCCCTCCTGGGGCAGGATGGCCGGGGGGGGGGCATGGAGGGGTCAGAGGGACCCCCGGGGACCCCTCCGAATCCACAGAGACCCACAGGGACACTCCCAGACCCACAGGGACCCCCCCCCCCAGGTAAACAGGGACCCCCCAGAGGCCCCCACAGTCCATGTGCCCCTCCTAGTGCAGGATGGCCTGGAGGGGGCACAGCAGGGGGTCAGAGGGGCTCCCCACATCCTCAGGATAATGGGTGGGTCCATTGGTGTGAGGTCAAGGCAGAGCTCCTGGAGAAGCTCTTCCCACACTCCCCACACTTGCAGGGTCTCTCTCCGGTGTGGATGTGCTGGTGCTTGACAAGACCGGAGTTCTGCTTGAAGCCCTTCCCGCAGTCAGTGCCTCTCCCCTGTGTGTGTCTGCTCATGCCTGAGGACATCTGAGCTGGTCTGAAACCTCTCCCCACATTCCAAGCACTTGTAGGGCCCTCCCCACTGTGGATGTGCCGGTGTTGGATCAGGGTGGAGCTGTCACTGAAGCTCTTCCCACACTCCCCACACGTGTAGGGCCGTTCCCCAGAGCATTGTGTCAGACTGTAGAGAATAGGTAGAGAACAGTCCAGAGAGGGACTGCGCCCAGCGGCTCCTGCCTGGACTAATGAGTCACTGCTTGTAAACTGTGCCGGGGACCGGAAAGAAAAGCAGCAGCGCGGTGGCTCCAGCCCCGGCATGGCAGGATCGCATCTGTCATTCAATCCAAGAATGGTTTGGGATGGGAGGGACCTTCAAGCCCATCCCATCCCCCCGCTGCCCCGGACACCTCGCAGCAGCCCCGGTGGCTCCAAGCCCGGTCCCACCTGGCCGGGAACACTCCCGGGGACGGGGCAGCCAACTCTGTCCGACCGGGAGGCACCGGGACGATCCCCGACGGGGGCGCACGGTTGGGTACAGGGACAGCCCCGCCGGCCCGATCGGTGGCTCCCCCCGCTCCCCCCTCCCCGCCCCCGCGGCCGATGCGGCGCGATGAGCGATCGGGCTGCGCGGGGCCGGCGCTGAGACCCGGTGAGAGCCACCGGGGGCGGCCGCTCCAAACTCTTCACCTCCAGTGCTCGCCAGAGCCCCCTCCCCAGCACCGCCAGCACTCCCCGCCCAGGGCAAGGCGAACCCGCCAGACCCCCCTTTTCACCCCCTCCCGCTCCCCGAGCCCCGGCAGCACCGAGCGGTTCCCACCTGCGCCTGGACAACACGCGCTCTCCTTCTCCTTCTTCTCCTCCTCTTTCTCCTTTTCCTTCTTCTCCGCCGACGATTCCCCGCGTTTGCACACCTGCGTTTCGGTGCCGGGGCATTTCAGGCACACGGGGGCGGGTGCAACATGACGCGCTGACCAGCTCCGGCCAATGAGAGGAGCGTAGGAAGAAAGCCCGGGGCGCTCCGATCGCCGGGCAGCCGGGCGCGGTTCGTTCTCGCTCCGATCGCTGTGCAGGCGAGCACGGCAATGTTCGTCGTTCGCGTTCTCGCCCGGCGCGGCACGATCGCTGTGCAGCCCAGCACGGCGCTGTTCGTTCTCGTTCTCGCCCGGCGCTGTTCGTCATTCTCCTTCTCTCCCGGCGCGGTCAGATCGCCGTCCAGCAACTGCATCCTGCAGTCCTCTGAGGAACTTTTCTCCTTCAAGAAGAACACGGGCTGGTTTGATGAAAACAATTAAGAGATCCAGGAATTGTTGAGGGAGAACTGCCCACCGAGCACACCTCGCTCAGCCTTCTTGTCATGTAAGAAAAGCCGCCTTTCGTCTCGCACGCAGCAAGCTCCGACAGCAACTCCGTGACATCCAGAACAAGTGGTGGATCAGTCTAGCAGGAAAAATTCAATTATGCGCAGATACGGGTGATCACAGAGGATTCTATGAGGCCTTGAAAACAGCATATGGACCTACACACCAGGTCCAAAGCCCTCTACTCAGTGCTGATGGGCAAACGCTTCTCACAGATAAAACCTCCATTCTGAATCGATGGTCTGAACACTTTCAGACTCTTTTCAGTATCAACTGTGTAGTTCAAGGCTCAGCAATTCAGTCCATTACACAACAACCGGTGGAAAATGAATTGGATATTGCCCCTACTATGGGAGAAACTCTTAAGGCCATACAGCAGGTGAAAACTGGCAAGGCAGCCCATTCCAGTGGCTGATTACTCACTCTGCAAAGAATTCATTCAACCTAAACCTCCCCTGGCACAGCTTGAGACCGCGCCCTCCTGTCCTACTGCTGGTTCCTGAGAGAAGAGCCCGAAGCCCACCCAGCTCCCCCCTCCTGTCAGGTAGTTGTAGAGAGTGAGGAGGTCTCCCCTGAGCCTCCTCCTCTCCAGGCTGAGCCCCCCCAGCTCCCTCAGCCTCTCCTCAGAGGACCTGTGCTCTCACTGCGTTACGGAACCATTTGGGCTGAACGGGACCCCAAATCCACCTTTAAAACGCGGGGAAGGACCAAACCGCCAGAACCCCCGAGCGCCTCCAGCCCCAGGAGAAGCGAGCGCGGGTCTCACCTGGGCCGGGGCCGCGTCCGAGCTCCTCACCCGCCGCCTCACCGGGGTCCGGACACTGCCGTCGCTCCACGACTCCGAGGACGACTCCTTCGTGGGCGTGACCCACTCTCACGGCCGTGACCAATCAGCGCGCGGGAGCCAAGAGTGACGGGTCAAACAGCCAATAGGAGGCTTTGGCCCCGTCTGCAGTGGGTGCCCCTGATTGGTGGAACCGTGAGGGCGTTCCGCCATCTTGGCTCCCTCAGGGCGAACGTGCCCCCCCACCCCGGCACCCGCGAACTTTCCCTCGGGTCTTTCCCCGCCCCGCACGGGGCGAGCGGCCCCCGCAGCTCCCGCACCGACACGAGAACACGAGGGACAGCCGTGGGGTCATACAAACTTTAATATAAATGTAAAAAAAGGAGAAGGAGAGAGAAGCACAGCGGCAGCACTGATACAGTAACTCTGCTGAGGCCACAATCAGGACATTCTACATTCACATTCATAGATTCATATAGCTTTCAACAGCGGCTAAATACTTCATTTGTCATGGCTAGGCTTCACGAACAAAGATTAAGGAAGGCTCTATCCACATTTGTTACAGGCACGCTGGTGGCTAATGAGGCCAATACGAGATAGACAAAACCGATTGCAAAAGGCACAGCAGAAAGACTCCTTAGAGGGTAAAAATACTTCACATGCGCACATTAAAGCACCGTGGTGTTATGCACCTACACCATTAAGGTGCATATAAACAGTCATAGAAAATTAGGAAAACTTGTGGAGAAAGAAACCCCTAGTCCATGAAGGCACACATCCACTTCCACATCATGTCCCTGCAGGTTCACCTTGAGACCAGCTACTGAGGTGACAATGACAAAAGGCACCAAGGTTCCTGAGGTTGTGCTGAGATGTGTCACAAAGTAAACATTCACCCGCAGAAGGACATCCCTGGGCTAGTGGAAGAAGGAAAGCTGTGTCTTCAGGATGGAGAAGGTCCTTTCTCCCTCACTTCTAGTACAGGTGAGGTTGGGGTTTGCTGCAGAGATACGGCAGCTGCTTTGAACAGTTCTCACTCCTGAGTTTATGGTCCGCCAGGTACACACACTCTGAATTGCCAAGGACCTCCAGCCTGCAATGAGGAGCAGAGACAGCGCTGTTACAGGACAGGTCTGTTAACAGGACAGGTCGTCTCTGCCCGTTGCACCAGCACATGAGGAGACAAGCGCTGCCCAGGAGGGACAGTCCCAGCAGCCTCATCCCCCCCATCCCCTGCCCGTCCCCCCGGGACTCACGAGGAGTTGTAGCTGCTGCCGTCCACCCACTGAAACCTCTCGCCCCGTCTCCGCAGCCCGAGCCAGTAATCCAGGTTGCCATTGAGGCGGAAGAGGAAGCCCTGGGAGGGAGAGAGGAGTGGGCAGTGAGAGCTGCCCCGGGCCAGGAACCCCCCTCAGCCTCCCCTCTGCCACCCACACACCCCCCAGAGCCCCTCACTCACCATCTCCTTGTCGCTGAGCACGGCCAGGGAGGCCCCGAGCTCAGAGCACCGATCCCGAGCCTGCTCCCAGGTCCCCTCATCCCTCGAGAGGTAGTAACAGACCCTGTTGTACCCGATCCAGGCCTCGGGACAGGTCAGAAATTTTGGAGCCCCAGGTGTGACTGGAATCTCTCTAAGTCTTTCTGAAGAAGGAAAGGGAGAATGTCTGAGGATTCCCCTCCACAGGGAGCAGGGAGCCCAGCCCTGTGCCCAGAGCTGCCTCTGTGCTGAGGCAGCTGCTCCTTCCTCACCTGACAGCACAGCCACGGCCACCACCAAAGCCAGGATCAGGAGCACAGACAGCACCAGGAGCACAGTCAGCCCCCGGTGGGATCTGAACCAATTGCCTGGAGGAGGAAAGAGCCACTGGCCGTGAGGACGGAGCTGTCCTGAGCAGGCCCAGCCCTCACATCCCCCCAGCCAACACCAGAGCAGCCAGAAGTGTCGGCACCAGCCACTGACGGGGCCGAGAGGCCTCTTCCAGACCACTGGAGCAGCCTCACACTTGCCAGCCCTGCCCTGGTGGGGTGACACTGTCCCCTCCCTACAGGCCACAGGTGGCCCTGCACTCACCCAGATGTTTTCTGAGGGTCTTCCTTGTTTCTGATCCATCCTGGTGACTCAGGGACTCCTCTGCATTCTCACCATTCCAGTTGTGTTCACCCTCCATATCTTGAATCACAGCAAAGTTAGAAGAGGCACCTTCTTGAAGGGGACAAGCCGTGTCTTGAATCTGAGGCATCGCTAGGGGTGAAATAAAAACCCTCTTTGAGTGCAGATTTAACAGGAGCACTGTGTCAGACTGTAGAGAATACATAGAGAACAGTCCAGAGAGGGGGATTGTGCCCAGCGGCTCCTGCCCCAGCAGTTTGGAGCCCAGGGACACTGAGAGCCGACGAATGAGTCACTGCTTGCGAAATGTCCCAGGGACCGGAAAGAAAAGCAGCAGCGCGATCTTCTCCAGGCTGGCTGCAGGATCGCATCTGTCATTCAATCCAAGAATGGTTTGGGACGGGAGGGACCTTCAAGCCCATCCCATCCCCCCGCTGCCCCGGACACCTCGCAGCAGCTCCGGTGGCTCCAAGCCCGGTCCCACCTGGCCGGGAACACTCCCGGGGACGGGGCAGCCAACTCTGTCCGACCGGGAGGCACCGGGACGATCCCCGACGGGGGCGCACGGTTGGGTACAGGGACAGCCCCGCCGGCCCGATCGGTGGCTCCCCCCGCTCCCCGCTCCCCGCCCCCGCGGCCGATGCGGCGCGATGAGCGATCGGGCTGCGCGGGGCCGGCGCTGAGACCCGGTGAGAGCCACCGGGGGCCAACGCTCCAAACTCTTCACCTCCAGCGCCCGCACCGCCAGTACCCCCCGGCCCAGGGCAAGGCGAACCCACCAGACCCCCTTTTTCGCCCCCTCCCGCTCCCCGAGCCCCCGCAGCAACGAGCGGATCCCACCTGCGCCTGGACCGCCCGCGCCCCCCCCGCCCTCCCCGCCCGGCTCCGCCCCTTGTCACCAACGCCGCCGGCTGCCTCTGCCGGTGGGTCGCAACACGGGAGGAACACGGGAGGGGCGGGGGGACGAGGAGGAACACGGGGACACGGCGCTGACCCAGGCATGCGGCGCGATGAGCGATCGGGCTACGCGGGGCCGGCGCTGAGACCCGGTGAGAGCCACCGGGGGCCACCGATCGAAACACTTCACCCCCAGCGCCCGCCAGAGCCCCCTCCCCAGAACCGCCGACACTCTCCACTCAGGGCAAGGCGAACCCTCCAGACCCCCCTTTTCGCCCCCTCCCGCTCCCGGAGCCCCGGCAGGACCGAGCGGATCCCACTTGCCCCTGGACCGCACCTCGTGGCGGGAGAGGGCGGTCCCGCCCTCCGCCGGGGCGGGCGGCCAGAGCCCGGCTCCCAGCACACACTCTCCACCCAGGGCAAGGCGAACCCTCCAGACCCCCCTTTTTGCCCCCTCCCGCTCCCCGAGCCCCGGCAGCACCGAGCGCATCCCACCTGCGCCTGGACCACACGCGCTCTCCTTCTCCCTTCTCCCTTCTTCTTCTCCTTCTCCTTCTCCTTCTCCTTCTCCTTCTCCTTCTCCTTCTCCTTCTCCTTCTCCTTCTCCTTCTCTTTCTCCCTTCTCTTTCTCCTTCTTCTTCTCTTTCTCCTTCTCCTTCTTCTCCGCCGCCGCTTCCCCGCGTTTGGGTACCTGCCGTTCAGTGCTGGCGGGCGGGTGTAACAGGAGCCGTTCCCCGGACGGCCCCCTCACACCGAGGGGGTGGTGGCGGCTGCGGCACCGGGCGAGAGGAGAGGAGGGACTTCGGACCACACAGAGCTTTTTGCCAGTCCAATTTGGGGGAGGCGGAGGGGGCCTGGCGGGCTGGGGGGTCCCCGGACCGGCAGGAGGGCGGGTGGGACAGTCCTGCTCGGAGGGTCGTGGGTGAGCGAATCTCCCCGGGAATACCCCTGGGACTGTGTGTAGGTGGCTCAGGAAAAGTAGGGAGTGAAAGGCTTGCCCTAATCATTTTAGTGGGGCAGAAGCTTGTGTGCCCTTATGAGGTTGTGAGCTGTGCTGGTGGAGGTACGTGCCCTTCCTAATAACCCCCAGTGCCTCCCAGTATCCCCCAGATCCTCCCAGCGTGCCCTGGTGCCCTCCAAGTGCCCACCAATACTCCCTAGTGCCTCCCAGCCCAGATCCAGTGTTCCCCAGTGCCCACCAGTCTTTTCCCAGTCCCCCCCTGTGCCCTCTAATGCTCCCTGATGCTCCCCAGTGCCTCCCAGTACCTGCTGGGGGGCAAGGGAGGGAAATGAGGTCCCCCGGGCTGTGTTTTCCCTGGGATGGAACACAGGAAGGGAAGGGGCTGTTGGTGCTGACCAGGACGTGAGGGACAGCAGTGGGGTCGTACAAACTTTAATACAAATGAGTAAAAAAGGAGAAGAAGAGAGAAGCACAGCGGCAGCACTGATACAGTAACTCTGCTGAGGCCACAATCAGGACATCCCAGGTTCACATTCATTGATTCAAGTAGCGTTCAGCAATGGAAAAATACTTTACATGAGCACATTCAGGCACTCTAGTGCTTGAATACAGTGCAAGTAGTGTAAACTGTTAGAGTATAAATATAAAGTAAATATAAATAGAGAATGAGGAAGACTTCTGGAGAAAGAAACCCCTAGTCCACAAAGGCACACGTCCACTTCCACATCATGTCCCTGCAGGTTCACCTCCTTGAGACCAGCTACTGAGGTGACAATGACAAAAGGCACTGAGGTTCCTGAGGTTGTGCTGAGATGTGTCACAAAGCAAATGTTCATCTGTGGAAGGACATCCCTGGGCTAGTGGAAGAAGGAAAGCTGTGAGTCTTCAGGATGGAGAAGGTCCTTTCTCCCTCACTTCCATTACAGGTGAGGTTGGGGTTTGCTGCAGAGATACGCCCGCTCTGTTGAACAGTCCTCACTCCTGAGTTTATGGTCCGCCAGGTACACACACTCTGAATTGCCAAGGACCTCCAGCCTGCAATGAGGAGCAGAGACAGCGCTGTTACAGGGCAGGGCTGTTAACAGGACAGGTCGTCTCTGCCCATTCCCCCCAGCAGATGAGGAGACAAGCGCTGCCCAGGAGGGACAGTCCCAGCAGTCTCATCCCCCCCATCCCCTGCCCGTCCCCCCGGGACTCACGAGGAGTTGTAGCTGCTGCCGTCCACCCACTGAAACCTCTCGCCCCGTCTCCGCAGCCCGAGCCAGTAATCCAGGTTGCCATTGAGGCGGAAGACGTGGTCCGGGGAGGGAGAGAGGAGGTGGTCCTGGGAGGGAGAGAGGAACGGGCAGTGAGAGCTGCCCCGGGCTAGGAACCTCCCTCAGCCTCTCCTCTGCCCCCCAAACACCCCCCAGAGCCCCTCACTCACCATTGCCTTGTCGCTGAGCACGGCCAGGGAGGCCCCGAGCTCGGAGCACCGATTCTGAGCCTGCTCCCAGGTCCTCCCATCCCTCAAGAGGTAGTAACAGACGCTGTTGTGCTGCTCCCAGGCCTCAGGACAAGCCACACGCTGTGAAAACTTAAGTGCAACTGGAGAGACAAAGGGAGACAAAGAATTTGAGGATTCCCCTCCACACAGAGCATGGACCCCAGCCCTGTGCAGAGGGGTTGGGTGAGGTAGCTGCTCCTCCCTTACCTGCCAGCACAATCACAGCCACCACTAAAACCAGGATCACACACAGGAGCACAGTCAGCCCTCGGCAGGAACTGAACCAATTGACTAGAGCTGGAAAGAGACAGTGGCCGTGAGGATGGGGCTGTCCTGAGCAGGCCCAGCCCTCACATCCCCCCAGCCAACACCAGAGCAGCCAGAAGTGTCGGCACCAGCCACTGACGGGGTGAGAGGCCTCTTCCAGACCCCTGGAGCAGCCTCACACCTGCCATCCCCGTCCTCTGTTGGCAACACTGTCCCCTCCCTACAGGCCACAGGTGGCCCTGCACTCACCCTGACATTTCCCAAGGATCGTTTTGTGTATATTCCTGTTTTCTGTTCCATCCCGGAGACTCAGGGACTCCTCTGCATTCTCACCATTCCAGTTAGAAGAGGCACCTTCCTGACCGGGACAAGCCCCATCTTGAACCTGAGGCATTGCTAGGGGAGAAAAAAACCTCTTTGAGTGCAGATTTAACACCACTACAGATGTTTGCCTTGTGTTCCTGCGACCAGGAACCTGCGACTCCTGGTGCTGGGAGTGGGTGAGGGTCAGAGTGTCATCCACGTGCCCCTCCTGGTGCAGGATGGCCTGGGGGGGAGACGGGGGGTCAGAGGGTGGACCTCAAATCCTCAGGGACCCCCTAGGCTCCCCCAGATACACACAGACCTACAGGGACCTCCCCAGACTCACAGTGACCCCCCAGAGCCCCCATGCCCCTCCTGGGGCAGGATGGCCGGGGGGGGGGCATGGAGGGGTCAGAGGGACCCCCGGGGACCCCTCCGAATCCACAGAGACCCACAGGGACACTCCCAGACCCACAGGGACCCCCCCCCCCCAGGTAAACAGGGACCCCCAGAGGCCCCCACAGTCCATGTGCCCCTCCTAGTGCAGGATGGCCTGGAGGGGGCACAGCAGGGGGTCAGAGGGGCTCCCCACATCCTCAGGATAATGGGTGGGTCCATTGGTGTGAGGTCAAGGCAGAGCTCCTGGAGAAGCTCTTCCCACACTCCCCACACTTGCAGGGTCTCTCTCCGGTGTGGATGTGCTGGTGCTTGACAAGACCGGAGTTCTGCTTGAAGCCCTTCCCGCAGTCAGTGCCTCTCCCCTGTGTGTGTCTGCTCATGCCTGAGGACATCTGAGCTGGTCTGAAACCTCTCCCCACATTCCAAGCACTTGTAGGGCCCTCCCCACTGTGGATGTGCCGGTGTTGGATCAGGGTGGAGCTGTCACTGAAGCTCTTCCCACACTCCCCACACGTGTAGGGCCGTTCCCCAGAGCATTGTGTCAGACTGTAGAGAATAGGTAGAGAACAGTCCAGAGAGGGACTGCGCCCAGCGGCTCCTGCCTGGACTAATGAGTCACTGCTTGTAAACTGTGCCGGGGACCGGAAAGAAAAGCAGCAGCGCGGTGGCTCCAGCCCCGGCATGGCAGGATCGCATCTGTCATTCAATCCAAGAATGGTTTGGGATGGGAGGGACCTTCAAGCCCATCCCATCCCCCCGCTGCCCCGGACACCTCGCAGCAGCCCCGGTGGCTCCAAGCCCGGTCCCACCTGGCCGGGAACACTCCCGGGGACGGGGCAGCCAACTCTGTCCGACCGGGAGGCACCGGGACGATCCCCGACGGGGGCGCACGGTTGGGTACAGGGACAGCCCCGCCGGCCCGATCGGTGGCTCCCCCCGCTCCCCTCTCCCCGACCCCGCGGCCGATGCGGCGCGATGAGCGATCGGGCTGCGCGGGGCCGGCGCTGAGACCCGGTGAGAGCCACCGGGGGCCAACGCTCCAAACTCTTCACCTCCAGTGCTCGCCAGAGCCCCCTCCCCAGCACCGCCAGCACTCCCCGCCCAGGGCAAGGCGAACCCTCCAGACCCCCCTTTTCACCCCCTCCCGCTCCCCGAGCCCCGGCAGCACCGAGCGGTTCCCACCTGCGCCTGGACAACACGCGCTCTCCTTCTCCTTCTTCTCCTCCTCTTTCTCCTTTTCCTTCTTCTCCGCCGACGATTCCCCGCGTTTGCACACCTGCGTTTCGGTGCCGGGGCATTTCAGGCACACGGGGGCGGGTGCAACATGACGCGCTGACCAGCTCCGGCCAATGAGAGGAGCGTAGGAAGAAAGCCCGGGGCGCTCCGATCGCCGGGCAGCCGGGCGCGGTTCGTTCTCCTTCTCGCCCGGGGCGCTCTGATCGCTGTGCAGGCGAGCACGGCAATGTTCGTCGTTCGCGTTCTCGCCCGGCGCGGCACGATCGCTGTGCAGCCATCAGGGCGCTGTTCGTCGTGTTGGGGACGAGGCAGAGGAGAGATTGTCGCTGAGGAGGGCAGGGACGAGGCAAACGCGAAAATGTTGCCGAGGAGGGCGGGGACAAGGCAGACCCGAAAACGTCGAGGAAGGTAGGGACGAGGCAGAGGAGAGATTGTCGCTGAGGAGGCAGTGACGAGGCAGAGGACACGAAAATGTTGCCGAGGAAGGCGGGGACGAGGCAGAGGAGAGATTGTCCCGGGGGCGGGGACGAGGCAGAGGAGAGACTGTCGCTGAGGAGGGCAGGGTCAAGGCAGACGCGAAAATGTTGCCGAGGAGGGCAGGGACGAGGCAGAGGAGATATTGTCGCCGAGGAACGCAGGAATACGTGGAGACCCAAGGAACATGGGAGGACACCGGGGGGGACGCAGAAGACGCGGGGGGACACGGAGGAACACAGGGACACGGGGGTGACCCAGGGGGACACGGGACGGGGCGGTTACGGGACGGCACATCCTCCGCGGAGGAGGCCGGGTCTGAGGAGTACACGAGGGCTCCCCGGCCAGTTGCAGCCCTAAAAAAACGGGACTTTGCTGCCCACCTTGGAGGTGCGCACGGGGGATAAAGGATCCTCTGCCCCCACCCCCCCCCCCCGTGCCCCCAGCAGTGGCTCTGCTCCCCCCTCGTACGGGGCTGTGTTTGGGGTTTCGATGCCCTTTGGGACCTGGATGTACTCCCGTAACAGCCCCGTCCCGTGTTCCTCTGGGTCCCCCCGTGTCCCTGTATTCCTCTGTATCCCCCCTCCTCTCCTGTACTCCTCTGTATCCCCCCTCCTCTCCTGTGTTCCTCTGTATCCCCCCTCCTCTCCTGTGTTCCTCCATGTCCCCCCTCCTCTCCTTGTTCCTCCATGTCCCCCCTCCTCTCCTGTGTTCCTCCATGTCCCCCCTCCTCTCCTGTGTTCCTCCGTGTCCCCCCTCCTCTCCTGTGTTCCTCCATGTCCCCCCTCCTCTCCCGTGTCTCCCCGTGGCCCCCTCGCCCCCTCCCGTGTCCCCCCTGTGTTCTCCCGTATTCCGTGTCCCCTCGTGTCTCCCCGTGACCCCCCGCGTCTCCCGTGTCCACCCGTGTCCCTGGGTCCCCCCCCCTTGCCCCCCGACCTCTCCCGTGTCCCCCCCTCATCCCCACGGGGAGTTTCCCATCATGCCCCGCGCGGGACTACACCTCCCAGCGTTCCCCGCGCCCTTCCCGCGCGCAGTGGGCGGGGCCTCCGCCGTCTTGGCGGGGTCCCTCAGCGGCGTGAGGGGGGGGGGCACGTCCGGCGGCTCTTAAAGGGGGCACGGCCCGGGGTGGGGCCCCCTCGGCGCGGGATGGAGCGCGGAGCGGCGGAGGAGGTCGGGGGGGACGGGGAGGGGGCGGCGGGAGCGGGAGGGAGCCCCCAAAGCCCTGCCCTTCCCCTCCCGCCCGCCGCCGTTGTGCCGCCGCTTCCCCCCCCGCTTTAAGGCCCGGCGGCGGGAACGGGCGGGGGGGGAACGGTGGGGGGGCGGGGCTTGTGGGGGGGCGGGGCCAAGAGGGAGGTGGCATCGGGGGGCGAGGGGCAGGGTCAAGGCGAGGGGGCGGGGACTGGGGTGGGGCTTGGGGCAGTGCGGGGGTTCCCCCCCCTCAGCCCTCCCTTTCTTGTGACCCCCCCGACCCCTCTCGTGTCCTTGTGGCCCCACCTGAACCCCCCCAGACCCACCCCCCAATGGAGCCAGGACACCCCAAATTCCTCACCTGACCCCCCCCCGTGGAGCCAGGACACCCCAAATTCCTCACCTGACACCCCCCCCCCACCCCCCCCCCCCCCCCCCCCCCCCCCCCGGAGCCAGGACACCCCAAATTCCTCACTTGATTCCCCATCCAGCCCCTCCTTTGTCCCCCCAACCCCTCCCCGTGCTTCCAGCCCACCCCCCTGACCCTCCCCTGTGCCCCCAACCCCCCCCGTCCCCTCAGCCCCCCTGATCCTCCCCTGTCCCCCCAACCCCTCCCTGTCCCCCCCAGCCCCTCCCTGCGATCCCAGCCCACCCACCCTGACTCTCCCTGTCTCCCCAACCCCTCCCTGTCCCCCAGTCCACCCCGATCCCTGGCTGTGCTCCCACCCCAGCCGACCCCCTGACCCCTCCCCTTGTCCCCCCCAGCCCCTGCCCGTGTCCCCGGCGCGGGGGGGTCGCCCCCGAGCCCCCGAGGTTGTCCGGCGGCAGCGGCGGCGGGAGTTGGACGCGCGGCGGAGCCGCTGCCGGATCCGCATCGGGGGCACCTGGAGCGCTGGTGCCGCCTCAAGGAGCAGCTCGGCTTCGCCCTGCACTCCCAGCTCGCCCAGTTCCTGCTCAACAGGTCGCTGGGGGGGTCCCCTGAGCCCCCCAAAATTCACCCCCTTCACCCAGGGTTGGGGTCGGGCCGGCTCTGCCCCTGCTGACCCCCCCACCTTATTCACACAGGTACAGCAACCCCGGCGGTCCCCGGAGCTCAGGTGGGTGCCTCCCCCTCCCCAAAATCGGGGTGCTGCCCACCCATTTGGATGTCAGTGCAGAGAGAGGGTTCCTGGCCCTCCCAGGTTGAATCTCCCCCCCAAAAAAACCCACCATTTTGGAACCATTTCTTCAAGGATTTCCGTGTTTTCTCTGTTTAACCCCCCCAAAACACCATTTAGGAGCCCTTTCCTCAAAGATTTCCGTGTTTTCCCTGTTTAACCCTCCCAAACCCCCCTTTTGGAACCATTTCCTCAAGGATTTCCATATTTTGCTATTTAACCCCCCAGACCCCTATTTTGGAACCATTTCCTTAAGGATTTCCACGTTTCCCCCAAACCCCCTTTTGGAACCATTTCCTCAAGGATTTCCGTGTTTTCCCTGTTTGACCCCCCCCAAACCCCCTTTTTGGAGCCGTTTCCTCAAAGATTTCCATGTTTTGCTATTTGATCCCCCCCAGCTATGCCCCCAAAACACCATCTTGGAACCATTCCCTCAAAAATTTCCATATTTTCCCTGTTTAACCCCCCCCCCCACCCCTATTTCGAAACCATTTCCTCAAAGATTTCTGTATTTCCCCCATTCGTGCCCCCCCAAACCTCCCTCTCTGACCCATTTCCTCAAGGATTTTCCCTATTTCTGGTGTCTCCCAGGGGATCCAGGGGAGCCAGGCCATCTCCACCCAGCCTCCCTGCAGCGCCTGGTGCTCCTGTCCCAGGGGCACGGGCAGGAGTGTGGCTTTGTGCCCGACATGCAGCCGCCGGCGCCGGGCAGCGCCGACCCCCTGGTCTGGGAGTGCGTGGCCGGGCACCGCTTCTCCTGGGGGGGCCCTGGGGGGCCTGGGACACCCCCACGAGCCCCCCCAGGGCCGGGAGACCCCTCGGATAAGGAGGAGGAGGAAGAGGAAGAGGAGGAAGGGGGGCACGGTGGGGCTGGGGGCACAGGTGAGTTCCCCCCCCTGCCCAGGGTCACCTCTGTGCCCTCAGTACCCCCTGGGTCCCCACCATCACCCACCAGCACCCCCAACCCCATCACGCTCCGGGGGGCTCGTCCCACTGGGATCAGGGGTTGGGACAACCCGGGGCCCTTCCCCACCCTCCATCCTCACCCTCCTCCTCCTCTTCCTCTCATGGCCACCCCCATCACCCTTCTGTCCCCTTCCACCCCCCCATCACCCTCCTGTCCCCTTCCAATCCCTTCCTGTCCCCTCCATTACCCTCCTGTCCCCTTTCAGCCCCCCCATCACCCTCCTGTCCCACCCCATCTCCCCCCTGTCCCCCCCCATCACCCCCCTGTCCCCTTGCAGCCCCCCAGGTGCCCCCAGAGCCGTCCCCCGTGGCAGCAGCGGGCGGGAGGTGAGTGGTGACCCCCCCAGATTGTCCCCTTTGTCCCCATCCAGCCCCTCCCTGGGCCCCCACCCAGGCTGACCCCCCCTGGTGTCTGTGTCCTGCAGCTCCAGCCCCAAGAAGGAGCCTGGGAATGAGCCCCAGGAGGAGGAGGAGGAGGAGCAGGAGAAGGACCAGGAGGAGGAGGAGGAGGAGGAGGAGAAGGACCGGGAGGAAGAGGAGGAGGAGGAGGAAGATGACCTGGCCTACAGTGATGACCTGAGGGACCAGAGCTACCACCCGGGCCCGGGCAGGTGAGGTCCCAGTACAGACCAGTGAGGCACTGGGAGCCTGTTGGGCTCCTCCTCCTCTGTGTCCCAGTACAGACCAGTGAGGCACTGGGAGCCTGTTGGGCTCCTCCTCCTCTGTGTCCCAGTACAGACCAGTGAGGCACTGGGAGCCTGTTGGGCTCCTCCTCCTCTGTGTCCCAGTACAGACCAGTGAGGCACTGGGAGCCTGTTGGGCTCCTCTTCTTGCCCATCCCATCCAACCCATGTCCAACCCATGTCCAACCCACATCTAACCATGTCCAACCCACATCTAACCATGTCCAACCCATGTCCAACCCATGTCTAACCATGTCCAACCCATGTCCAACCCATGTCCAACCCATGTCCAACCCATGTCCAACCCATGTCCAATCATGTCCAACCTCATCCAACCCATGTCCAACCCATGTCCAACCCATGTCTTTCCATGTCCTTCCACATCCTTCCATGTCCAGCCCAAGTCCTTCTACGCCCAAACCACATCCAGCCCATTCCCCCCCAGACTCCCCCAACATCCCAGCCCCCCCCAACCCCCTCACCCACCCCATTTATCCCCCCAACCCCCTCACCCACCCCATTTATCCCCCCAAACCCCCTCACCCACCCCATTTATCCCCCCAAACCCCCTCACCCACCCCATTTATCCCCCTGTTTTGGGGTCACAGGGGGAAAATTTTGGGGTCACAGGGGGAGCGTTGTGGGGTCACGGGGGGAGCATTTTGGGGTCACAGAAGGAGCTTTTTTGGGTCACAGGGGGAGCATTTTGGGGTCACAGGGGGAGCATTTTTGGGTCATGGGGGGAGCGTTTTGGGGTCACTGGGGGGAGCATTTTGGGGTCACAGGGGGAGCGTTTTTGTGGTCACAGGGGGAGTATTTTTGGGGTGATCTGGGGGGGTTTCTGTCTCTGTCTCCATGCTGAGGGACCCGCTGGGACCACCCAAAGGTGGGCAGGTGTTGAGGGCAGGGCACGAGCCTTGTGTCCCCAAGGGGGGGTGTCCCCCCTCCCCATGACCCCACTGGCCACCACAGGGCAGATCCGTGTTCCTGGGCCTGGTTTGGGTGTCCAGCACTCAAATTTGGAGGGTTTTTGGCTCCCTGACCTTGCTGGGGGGGGGGATCCCCAACCCCTGTGACCCTCGTGGGGAGCCAGGAGGGGCCGAGGGGGGCAGGGGATGGGGACAAAGACCCTCCCAGCCCCAAATCCATGGATCCCAGCTCAGAATTCCCTGGTTATGGGGCTATAAATGACCCCAAATCCCTCCCTGCAGGGGGCTCTGCTGGGCTGGGGGCTGCTCTGGAGCTCTGACACCCCTGCACGGATTTTCTGACACTTCCAAGACATCAAAGGGGTTGAAATTCCCTTTTTTCTGACACTTCCAAGACATCAAAGGGGTTGAAATCCCCTTTTTTCCGGCACTTCCAACACGTCCAAGGGGTTGAAATCCCCTTTTTTCGGCCCAGCCCCATCCCCAGGTGAGTCCTTTGCTGCTCCCATCAACCTTTTCCCCCCCCGAGGGGCAGTTTTTGGATGCTGAACCCCCTCCCCTCCCTCTCCTGGCAGCTCCAGACCCTCTGGAAGAGCAGAGACCTTCCAGGAGAGCTGAGCCCAGGGAAGGTGAGGCTGGAATTTCCTCTTCCCTGGGCTCCCAAGTCCAGTTTTGGGGGGTGGGAAGCTCTGGGTGGGGGTCTGGGCCCTCCCTGCTGAGGCCAAAAGTGGGTTTTGATTGTTAAATATTTTATTGAATATATTATATTTATATATTATATAATATATTCATATAGTATTTATATGATTTTTACAATTATTATATAATATATATTATATAATATATTATATATGATATGCATAATATATTATAATATATATTGCATAATATATAATAATATATATAATATAAATTATATAATATGTAATACAATAATTATAATTAATTAATACAACATATTTATATATTATATTTGTATTATTAATATAATCTTAATAAAGTAATATTATTTGTATTATCAATATTATTATTAATAATCATTCCTAATAAAATACTGATCTATTAGTATTAACATTGATATAATATAATTAATATTAATATATTAACACCTATTAATAACATTATTTTTAATAATAATAATTATTATTAATAAAATAAGAATTATTATCTATACAATATATTTGTATTATTACTATAATAATTATTAATAAATTAATATTATTTGTATTATCAATATCCTTATTAACAATTATTAATAAATATTATTATATTAGTATTAATATTGATACAATATCATTAATATTAATATATTAGCATGTATCAATGATATTAATAATATTAATAATTATTAATAATAAAATAATAATTATTATAGATACAATATATTTGTAGTATTAATGTAATTATTATCAATAAAATAATATTGTGTTATTAATATTATTAATAATCATTAATATAACATTATATTAATATTGCTATTGATATAGTATAATTAATATTAATGTATTAATGCATATTAATAATATTAATGTCAATAACATTAATATTAATATTAATATTAATATAATAACATATTTATATAATCATATATGATAAATATATTATTAAATTAAACATTATTAAATGTGGGGGTTTTTCCCCACCCTTCTGGTGGGGTTTTATGGGGGGGTTTCTGTCCCAAATCCCAGGATCCACATCTCCAAAGTCACCCCTGGGATTTAGGGAAGGGGCCACCAAAGCCCAGCCTGAGCTTCAGCTTTGGGGGCAGGGATTGTATTTTTAACCATTTTCATTAATTTTTCTCCCAGGAAGTGGAAAATAGTGCTAAAATCCTTATTTCTGAGCAGAGCAAGAACTTCCAGCCCATCCTGGGGGTTCCTCCTCTCCTCCCTCCCCCAGGTAAAGTCAACCCTGAGCTGATAAAAAACCCTTTTAAACCCATTTGGGACCCAAATCCCAAAAAAACCCCCTTTAATCCATTTTTAACGGCTCTTCCCTCAATTCCAGGGGCACCTCAATTCCAGGGGGAGCTGGGGATGAATTCTGGATCGATCCAGGCTGGGATCTTCATCCTGGGATTGCAGCCAAAGCTTGGGAATGGATTTTTTTGGGAACAAATAAAGGATTTATTCCCCCCTTTTCAACTCCTGAGCCGTGTGTTTGTTCCAGTGCCTCCTGCTCCCAAGGGATGGGGGAAAAATGGGAGGGGAAAAAGAGAGAACTGATGGATTTAAAGTGGGATTTCCTTGGGAATTTCCTGGTGGGACAATGAGGGGACAAGGAGGGGACTCATCCAGGTTTTTCCCGTTGCAGGTGCCGGAGGAGGACGCAGGGGAAGGACGAGGAGGAGGCTCAGATCGGCCCCAAAAGGATCAGGTACCCAAAAAAAGGGGAAGGGAAGGGGCTGGAGGAGCTCCCGGGGCTCTTCCCAACCCGTGGGGAGGATGAGGAGCAGCTCCAGGGAAGGTTTTAGGGGGGGGGAAAGAGGGAGCAGCTCCAAGGGGAGAAGGAAAAGAGGGAAAAGGGGTGAGGAGGGTGGAGGAGGGAGCCAGAGGGGCATCCCAAAGGTTTTCCAGCCCTGCCCTGGGAAGGGTTTTCCTGGTTTTTGGTTTTTCCAGGAAGGCGGCGAAGTGCGAGATCCTCCTCTGCGACTTCGAGGGCTGCGGGAAAATCTTCTCCAACCGCCAGTACCTGAACGTGAGACCCTCAAACCTGCCTGAAACCCACCCAAAACCACTCAAATTCCACCCAAACCCACCCAAATCCCCCCCAAAACTACCAAAAATCAGCCAAAACCCGCCCCAAACCCGCCCAAACCCCGTCCGAAACCACTCAAAAACTGCCCAAACCACCCAAACTCCCCCAAAACCCACCGAAAACCACTCAGAACCACCCAAACCCCACCCTGGGCCCCCCTGGGGCCGGGATTTGGGATCTGAGGAGGGTTTTTCCTGATCCTGCAGCACCACCAGAAGTACCAGCACGTTCACCAGAAAACCTTCACCTGCCCCGAGTCCTCCTGCGGCAAATCCTTCAACTTCAAGAAGCACCTCAAGGAGCACCAGAAGCTGCACAGCGGTGAGGGGGACATTCCAGAGGGATCCCAGGACATTTCAGAGGGATCCCAGTTCCTTCCAGGGGGATCTGATCCCGGTACCTTTTCCCCCCCAGACCAGCGGGATTTCATCTGCGAGTTCTGCGCCCGCTCCTTCCGCACCAGCAGCAACCTCCTCATCCACCGGCGCATCCACGCATCCACACCGGGGAGAAGCCACTCCAGTGAGTCCCAGTCCCATCCCTGCCCTTCCCAGTGAGTCATTCCCACCATCCCAGTGAGTCCCAGTCCCACCCCATCATCCCAGTGAGTCCCAGACCCATTCCTGCCCCTCCCAGTGAGTCCCAGTCCCATCCCACCATCCCAGTAAGTCTAAGTCCTTGCTGCTCCCTGTGTTTCCTGAGCCCCATCCCTCTCTATCCCTGTTTCCTGAGCCCCCCCTGTTTCCTGAGCCCCATCCCAGCCCATCCCTGTTTCCTGAGCCCCATCCCATCCCCGTTTCCCAGGTGTGAGATCTGCGGCTTCACGTGCCGCCAAAAGGCCTCCCTGAACTGGCACATGAGGAGACATGACGCCGACTCCTTGTACCAGTTCATACACCAGATCAGGACGGGATCTACATCCGATACCGTACTGATGGAAGCCTTTTCAACCTAAGGGGACTGAAGGCCCACACCAAGACCTTAAACCATCTTGTCCGGGAGCTGCTTTATGCTGATGACGCCGCCCTCGTCGCCCACACAGAAGCAGCTCTGCAGCGTTTAACATCCTGCTTTGCTGAGGCTGCTGAGCTCTTTGGGCTGGAAGTCAGCTTAAAGAAGACAGAAGTTCTCCATCAACCTGCACCTCAGGAAGTCTCCCATCATCCCCATATCACCATTGGCCAGTCAGAGCTCAAATCAGTCCAGCAGTTTAATTACCTAGGGAGCCTCATCTCCTCGGATGGTGAGATTGACGGAGAGATGGACAACAGGTTAGCAAAGGCATATAATGCTTTCCAAAAACTCCATAAAAGAGTTTGGCAAAATAAACACCTGAAGAAAAGCACAAAGATCAGTGTTTACAGAGCCATTGTGCTGTCTACTCTCTCATATGGGTCCGAATCATGGGTCATCTACAGCCACCACCTGCGACTCCTGGAACGCTTCCATCAACGCTGCCTCCGTACAATCCTAAACATCCACTGGTCAGATGATGTGACCAATCCATCTGTTCTAGAACAGGCAGCAGTCACAAGTATTGAGGCCACGTTGCTGAGAACACAGCTGTGCTGGGCAGGGCACGTCTCCAGGATGAAGGACCAACCACCCCCTCCCTAAGATCGTGCTCTGTGGTGAACTTGCCACCGGCTGCCGCAAGAGAGGAGCCCCGAAGAGGAGATACAAGGACTGCCTGAAACAACATCTCAGCCTTGGCCACATTGATCTTCATCACTGGTCTACTCTGGCCTCCAGTCGGGAGGTCTGGAGACACCCCATCTCTAACGCTGCTGCTTCCTTTGAGAACGCAGCAGGATCACCATCGAAGAGAAAAGACAACGCAGAAAGAACCGTGTCCTGTCGATCCCATCCAAGGAGTCTTTCTGCTCTGCCTTTTGCAACTGGACGTGTCTATCTCGTATTGGCCTCTTTAACCACCAGTGTGCTTGTAGCAAATGTGGGCAGAGCCCTTCCCAAATCTTCGTTCATGCAGCCCAGCCATGATTTTGGATATTAATTTGGGAGTCTGGACTCATTGGTTTATTTGGTTCTGGAACTGGTATTTGGTTTATTTGGTTTTGGAAACAGGTATTTGGTTTCTTTTGTATGATGGGTACTTCAGGTTGCAAAGAAAGAATCTTGAAGAAATCCTTTCTGCTATTTTGGATATTAACTTGTGATTTCTGGACTTATAAGTTGATTTGGTTTTGGAAACTGGTATTTGGGTTATTTTGTATTCCTGAACCATTGGAAACAAATTGGGACCCCTTTGGAGGGACAAAGCTGTTGATGCTCCAGGGGTTCCAGGATCCTGAGGATTCCAGTGCCCACTGAAAGTTATTCAGGGAGATCCTCTCGGTCCCTGGATGCGGGGAGTTCCAAGCAAGATCTCTGGGATTTTATTAATACATTAAAAAGTTTATAAAAGTTATATAAAAGTATATAAAAGGTGTACCTAACAACATAGAAATGGAGCTCTATAATATAATATGATTGACTTATAAAAAGTTGTGATAGAACTGTAAAAGAAGAGGTGTGATGCCTCAGAGCTTTTTGGAATTTTTAACTTTGGTAGATTTTAGAAGTAGTGGTGTAGTGATTGTTGATTTTAAGGGAGCTGCATTCTATCCCTTACCCTGTAGCATAATGTTTGCACATCCCCAACCCTGTTACCCCATCCCATATCAACCCCTCTAAATCCCGTTAGCGTGTTTAGTCTTCTTTTCAAGGCAGAATTGTAGAAAAGCCTGGACCAGAAGACATCACACAGACACAGCCACCTTCAAGCCCAGAACTCGGGAGGAGCTCCAAGGACTGTGGGAGCTGCGAAGAAGATGAAGCTGAGGAAGAAGGGGTCCCAAAGAGCCCAAGCCCAATTCCCAAAGGGGTGTGTCGGGGGCAGAATGGGGCAGAAGTGGGGGGTGGAGAGATCTGGGGTTGGATGGACCTTGTTCTAAAATCCCAGAGCCACTGCCTGGGGGTGCCCGTCGTGTGTGTTCCCCTGGCCTGAGGCTCCACTACAGGACCTGCTCTCTTTATCTCATCTCATCCACTCCCCTGGCCTGGAGTCTTTTCCTCTGCACTCTCTTGAGGCAACGGGGACTGGACCTACCAGGTGCTGGGGATGCTGGAAATCCCCCCCGGTGCCGGGTGGAGCACGTCAGCCTGGAGCACCCCCTCAGCCGGGACTGGGGTACGGCCCGGCCCCCCCAGCACCGGGGGCACACTGGGAGGGGGGTGAGGGGCTCTGGGGGCCGTGGGGGGAACTGGGAGGGAGTTTGGGGGGTAAGGGAAAGGGTCTGGGAGGGAATGGAGAGGCTGAGAAGAGGTTGGTGGGTGTTGGGAGGGCTGAGAGGGGCTTTGGGGAGTCCTGGGGGCAACTGGGAGGGAGTTTTGTGGGAGCCTTTTGGGTATGGGAGTGGCTTTGTGGGAAAATGGAAAGGCTGAGAAGGGATTTAGAGGGTCCTCAGAGGGATGAGGGGGCCCAGCCTGAACCCCCCAATTCATCCCCGCGCTGATTTTGGGGGGGTCGTGTGTCCCCCTATACCTGCTTTTGTTCTGACACCAACCGACTGCTCCCGATGTTCCCAGTAAAGCTTCCCAATTCTCTGCTCTCCCTGGATGCCCATTTTTGGGTTCACCTGAGCTTCCCCCTCCCCCACGGACCCCCCCGAACCCCCCAGCCCCGGGGCTGCCGCGGGGGCCCCCAACGGCCCTCAGCCAATCCCAAAGCGCCCACGCCGCCCGCGCCCAATCCCAGCGCGCCGCGCTGATGACTCATCAGTCGCCGGGAAGACGCCTCGAAAAAAGGCGAGTCATAGAGAGGCGTACTCTCATTGGCTGACTGGCGGGAGCTCGATGACATGAACGCATGGAGACGCGGGGGGGCACTGGGAGACACTGGGATGGACCGGGACAGACTGGAGTAAACTGGGAAGAACTAGGAGGGCGAAAGAGGCCACGGGATGGGCACAGGGAGGGTTTGAGGGGCTCCAGGGTCATTCCCGGGGCAGGGCCCGAGGGGACCCGCTCTGCCCCATGCTCACCTCTCCTCTCCACGGCAGGCAGAGTGTACACCCCGTAGTTGTGCCGGCAGAGCCAGTCCACCGCAGACCGTTTGCTCTCCATGAATTCTGGGTCGCTGTTCCAGTACCTGGCAACCTTCTCCCCAAACGGGGTGTCCCCGACAAACACCCCCACATCGCTGTCGAAGTGCACGAACTGCTCCCGGTTGTAGATGACCCTCACCACGTACCTCACCCGCTCGGTGCCGTTGATGAAGTGACACTCGTACTTTACCATCTCCTGGAACACCCCTGTGTGTGCAGGACACGGGTCAGGGGGTGCCCCGTCCCCCCCATCATCCCCCAGCCCCCCACAGCAGGCTGGGAGCTCAGGGGGCCAACCCGGACCCCCCTTTCCCATCCCCTCTGCCCCACGGACACCCCAGCACCGGCTCTTTGTAGGGGGGAACGCCCCCATCGGCCCCCCGGGGTGGACAGGGGGGTTGGGGACCCCCACAATGTCGATCCGATCCCCCTAGAGCCCCAGGGAACCGCTCCAGGGCTCAAGGGACACCCAGGGACCCCCAGGGCACCCCTCTGCCAGCTCTCCCACACCCCCTTGCCCCCCTCTCCCACCCCTTTCCCACCGACCCCACAATCCCCAGACCCCCCCGCCCTCACTTTGGGGCTCCCACTCCCCCTCCCACTCACTCCGGGCCTTCCAAACCCCCTCGCACTCACTTTTTTGGGGCTCCCACCCCCTCTTTTCTCCCCTCTTTCCCCCCCTTTCCCACCCCCCCGCTCACCTGACAGCTCCTCGCCCGCAGCCGGGGGGGCTCCCAGCACCACCAGCACCACCAGCACGGCCCCAGCTCCCCGCACACGCTCCATGCCCAGCGCCGGACAGCTGCTGACAGCCCAAAACCAGCCGGGCGGGTCCTTTTTGGGGGCTTTTGGGCGCTCTCTGATTGGCTGAGGGCAAAGCCTGGGGACGGTTTCGGGCCCTGTTGGAGCCTGTTCTTCCCGGCGACTGATGAGTCATCAGCGCGGCGCGCTGGGATTGGGCGCGGGCGGCGTGGGCGCTTTGGGATTGGCTGAGGGCCGGTGGGATCGGGGGCGGGTCCCGACTGGGTCCGAGGCCACGGGGAGGGGCTGCGGCCGCCGGCGGGGAGAGAAAAGGGGGGGAGAGGAAAGGGGGGGAGAGAAAAGGGGCTGGGGGCGAGGGGGAACAGGGGGACACGGACTCCGTGTCCAGGAGGAGATTTCTGTCCTGGCACTTTTGGTCTGAGAGGAATCTTTGTCTGTCTTGGATTTTGGGAGTCTCACGGCGCCGTTTGAGCATCCCCCGGGGACCCCCAGGGACTGTCCAGAGACCCCCAGAGTTGTGACCAGTGACACCAGGGAGACCAGTGACACCAATGGGATCAGTTACAGGGACCAGAGACACCAGTGACACCAATGACACCAGTAAGACCAGTGACACCTGTGAGAACAGTCGGACCAGTGGGATCAGTTACAGGGACCAGTGACACCAGTGACACCAATGCCACCAGTGACAGGGACCAGTGCCATCAGTCCCTTCTAGCACCTCCCAGTCTCTCCCAGTCTCTCCCAGTCCCCTCCCAGTGCCTTTCCAGGACCCCCCAACCCCTCCCTCCTCAAAAAGTTGGGGTCTGGGAGTACCTAAACCTCTCTTTCCAGGATTTCTTGGGGCTGGGAGATGGCAAACCCCCCTGTTCCTGGGTTATTGGGAGGATGACATTGCCCAAATGCCCCTGTTCTAAGGAGTTTTAAGGTGTCAATGTTCCCAACCCCCCTATTCTGGAGTTTTTGAGGGGCTGACGTGTCCCAAACCCCCCTGTTCTTAGGATTTTGAGGGTCTGGGTGTGTCCCAAAGCCCCTGTTCCCAGGATTTCTGTAGTCTGGGAGTGCCCAAGCCTCTCTTTTCCAATATTTTGGGCTCTGGGAGTGCCCCAACCCACCCAGTTTCTGGTATTTTAAGGGTCTAGGAGAGCCCATATCCACGTGTTCCCAAGATTTTTGGGGTCTGAATGTTCCCAGCCCCCCTGTTCCTATGATTTTTTTGACTCTGGGAGTGTCCAGACCCCTCATTCACAGGATTTTTAGGGTCTAGATATGCCTAAACCCCCTTTCTCCAGGATTTTGTAGTTCTGAGAGTGTCCAAACCCCCCCTGTTCCCAGGATTTTGAATGTCTGAGCGTGTCCAAACCCCCCCTGTTCCCAGGATTTCTGGAATCTAGGAGTGTCCACATCCCTCTTTTGTCATATTTCGGGGTCAGGGAGTGTCCAAACCCTCCAGTTCCCAGGATTTTTGAAGCCCCCCCACTTCTCCCCAGTCACCAGGAGTGCAGAGAACTGGGAAGTTTCACTGTGTGCGGGGAGCTGGGGATGGGCTGATGTCCCACATCCTCCTTTTCCCCACCTTTCTGACCTCTCCCACCCCTTTCCCATCATTCCCCACTCCTCAGTCCTGCCCCGGCCCCGTCCACTTTTGGGGATCCCACTCCCCTCTCACTGAATTTGGGATTCCCAGCACCTCTTTTACAGGGTTTACGTGGGTCCTGGCACCTCTTGGGGTCCGCTGGGTGCCCTGTTGGGGTGCAGATGCCCCCACAAAACCCCCCAAGAACAGGGTGACACGTGGAGGACTCAGGGGGTTCCCCATTCCCGATCCATCCTGGGGCCGGTTCTGCCCCTCTCAAACTCTGCTCCCCCCGCGGTTTCCCCCCAAGTCACCCCCAGCCCCTTCTCTCCAGTGAGCAGGACTGCAGAGCACTGAGAAGCTTTACTGGGAACACTGGGAACAGCTGGGTGGGGTGAGAAGAAAAGCAGGGAAGGGGGGGACAGGCAACCCCCCCAAATGAGCGCAGGGTTTGGGGGGTCCCGGCTGGGCCCGAGGCCATGGGGAGGGGCTGCGGCCGCCGGCGGCTCAGGAGCTCTGTGGGGAGAGAAAAGGGGGTGAGAGCAAAGGGGCTGGGGGGGCAGGGGGGGCCCAGAGGCTGTGGGAGAGCAAAGGGAGGGACACGACCCCCGGGGACCCCCCTTTACCTTCTCCCGCAGGTAGAAGCCGAGCCCCAGCGCCAGGAAGACCAAGCCCAAGACGAAGCCCCCGACCCCCACCAGGATCTTGCTGCGGACGGTGTCCGGTGGCATCTCTGGGGGGAGCCGGGGGGGTCAGCACCCCCAAAACCTCCTCCCACGCACCCCCCGGCACCCCACAGAGCCCGGCCCGCTCTCCCCCAGCCCACCCGGGGGTCCCTCAAACCTCCTGCCAGTCCCTTCCCAGCCCCGCCAGGGATCCCACCCGGCCCCTCCCGGCCCCTTGAGGACTCTCCAACCCCCCTCCCATCACCCCCAGCACCCACCAAACTCCCTCCCGGTCGCCCCCAGTTGCCCCCCCGGTGCTGGGGGGGCCGGGCCGTACCCCAGTGCCGGCTGAGGGGGTGCTCCAGGCTGACGTGCTCCACCTGGCAGCTGTAGGTGACCCCGCGCCGGGGGGGGATTTCCAGCAGCACCAGCACCTGGCAGCTCCAGTCCCCGGTGGGGACCACGTCGGTGGCCACCACGTGCTCCGGCAGCTCCTGCCCATCCTGGAACCACCTCACCTGCACCGGCGCAGGGTAGAAATCCATCCCGGAGCAGAGCAGGCGGCCGGGGCCGGGCTGGGAACTCGACGGCACCAGCGAGATGGACACGCTGGGGGGCACTGGGAGGGACGGGGGAGACACTGGGCTGAGCTGGGGGGCACTGGGAGGGAGGGAAGAGGGCTTGTAGGACATTAGTAGGGATTGGGATGGGAGTGGGAGGGACTGGGATGGCAGTGGGAGGGACTGGGAATAGAGTGGGGGAGAAAGGGATTGGCTGGGGGGGCACTGGGGAGAGAGTTGGGAGATGTGGGAGTGAAGTGAGAACGACTGGGAATGGACTGAGAGGGTCTTGGAATGGACTGTGAGGGTCTGGGAGTGGAGTGAGAGGGACTGGGGTGGACTGGGAAGGAAGCGCTCGGGCCTTGGAGGCTGAGTCGTGGTGAGGGAAGTCTTTGGTTTGGGTCTGCCTGGCAACTGGAGCGTCATCAGAGAGACGCGCTGGGATTGGCTGAGGGGCGTGAGCTCGGTGGCCCCAGTGGGGTGGAGACGCGGGGGGCGGCACTGGGAGAGACTGGGATGGACTGGGATGAACTGGAGTGCACTGGGAGAAACTGGGGGAAACTGGGAGAGACTGGAGTGGACTGGGAAGAACTGGGAGGGGGCCAAAGGGCATGGGGAATGGCAGAGGGAGGGCTGAGGGGTCTGGGGTGATTCCCAGGGACGGTTTGAGGGGCTCCAGGGTCATTCCCAGGGCAGGGCCCGAGGGGACCCACTGTGACCCACACTCACCTCTCCTCTCCACGGTGAACGGAGCATCAGCCTTGTAGTTGTACCGGCAGTACCTGTCCACCGCAGAGCGTTTGTACTCCAGCCATTCCCGTTTACTGTTGAAGTGCCTGGCCAGGGTCTCCCCACGTGGGGTGTCCCCCACATAGACCCCCACATCGCTGTCGAAGTGCAGGAACTGTTCCCGGTTGTAGATGTGCCTCTCGACGAACCTCACCCGCTCGGTGCCGTTGATGAAGTGACACTCGTGGTTTGTCATCAGCTGGAACACCCCTGTGTGTGCAGGACACGGGGTAGGGGGTGCCCCGTACCCCCCCTGCCCCTCAGGCCCTATTCCACTCCAGCAGGGTTGGAGCTCAGGGGGCCACCCCGGACCCCCCTTTCCCACCCCCCTCTGCCCCACGGACGCCCCAGTACCGGCTCTTGGCTGGGGGCGAACCCCCCCATCGGTCCCCCAGGATGGACAAGGTGGTTGGGGACTCCCTCAATGCGGATCCGACCCCCCCAGAGTCCCAGGGAACCCCTCCAGGGCTGAAGGGACCCCCAGGGACCCCCATGGCACCCCTCTGCCTGATCTCCCACACCCCCTTGCCCCCCTCTCCCACCCCTTTCCCACCGGCCCCACAATCTCCAGACCCCCCAACCTCACTTTAGGGCTCCCACCCCCCTCCCACTCACTCTGGGCCTTCCAACCCGCCTCGCACTCACTTTTGGGGCTCCCAACCCCTCTTTTCTCCCCTCTTTACCCCCCTTTCCCACCCCACCCCCCTGTCCGCCCCCCCCGCTCACCCGACAGCTCCTCGCCCGCAGCCGGGGGGGCTCCCAGCACCACCAGCACCGCCAGCACGGCCCCAGCTCCCCGCACACGCTCCATGCCCAGCGCCGGACAGCTGCTGACAGCCCCAAAACCAGCCGGGCGGGTCCTTTTTGGGGCTTTTTGGGCGCGCTCGGATTGGCTGAGG
>NW_024105190.1:0-40616 GCF_003945595.2 Pipra filicauda
CTCGGTCCCTATCCCTGGGTGAGCTACGCGAGCTCCGGAGAGAGTTCACACGACAGGCGAATGAGTCCATTCTGACCTGGCTGCTCCGAATCTGGGATGCCGCAGCTAACGACACAATCCTAGATGGGAGTGAAGCCAGACAGCTGGGATCCCTGTCTCGAGATGTAGTCATTGATCAGGGGATTGGAAGGAGGCAGGAAACTCTCAGCCTCTGGCGGCGACTGTTGTGCAGTGTGAGGGAGAGATACCTTTGCAAGGAGGACCTCCACGTACAGCAAGGACAGTGGAACACGATGGAACAAGGTATCCGGTGCTTAAGGGAGTTAGCTGTACTGGAGATAATCTTTTCAGACGATGAAAGATTCCCTAAAAGTCCAGATGGCGTACAGTGCACCTCCCAGATGTGGTTAAAGTTTGCACGACTCGGGCCAGAAATGTATTCCCGCTACTTAGCAACGCTGCAATGGAGGGAGGGAGAGGACAAGGTGGGAGCATTGGTTAGTAAACTCAGGATGTATGAAGACACTGTCACTGCCCCATTACGAGCCCACGTCTCATCTGTGGAAACCAAACTGGCTGAACACGTCCGAAGCCTGGAAGAGAAAATTGAAGAGGGACACCAGAAGCTAAGAGAGGAAATTAAGGAAGGGATCTTCCATATCTCACCAGGACAAACAAGAGTCTCTGCTATTAGGAGCCAGCGTCCCCCAGCTAAGGAGAGAAGGTACACTCCACGTGGCGATCTATGGTTTTACCTCCGTGAGCACGGAGAAGATATGAGGAAGTGGGATGGGAAACCCACCCCTTCCTTAGCAGCCCGGGTACGTGAACTGAAAAGAGGAACAAGTACCACAAGGAACTCTTCAAGGGTAAACGCTGCTCCAGTCTCTCGTGGGCAAGACTCCAGACGGTACAGGAATGATGATACGTCTGATCCTCTTGAAGGGACCTCCAGGTCATACCCACAAGAAGAGCACAATGCGTACCATGACCAGGACTAGGGGTGCCCTGCCTCTAGCCAGGTAGAGGAGAGGGACAATCGAGTCTATTGGACAGTGTGGATTCGGTGGCCTGGCACATCAGAGACACAAAGGTATAAGGCCTTAGTGGACACCGGTGCACAATGTACTTTAATGCCATCAAGATACGTAGGGGCAGAATCCATCTCCATTTCTGGGGTGACAGGGGGATCCCAACAGCTGACTGTACTGGAAGCTGAAGTGAGCCTGACTGGGAAGGAATGGCACAGACACCCCATCGTGACTGGCCCAGAGGCCCCGTGCATCCTTGGCATAGATTACCTGAGGAGTGGGTATTTCAAAGACCCAAAAGGACTTCGTTGGGCTTTTGGCATAGCTGCTGTGGAGACGGAGGAACTTAGACAGTTGAACACCTTGCCTGGTCTCTCAGAGGACCCCTCTGCTGTGGGACTGCTGAAGGTTGAAGAACAATTGGTACCGATAGCCACAGCAACAGTGCACCGTCGGCAATACCGCACCGACCGAGACTCTGTGACCCCTATACATAAGATGATCCGTGAACTGGAGACCCAGGGGGTGGTCAGCAAGACTCGCTCACCCTTTAATAGCCCTATATGGCCAGTGCGTAAGTCCAGCGGAGAGTGGAGGCTGACGGTGGATTACCGTGGACTCAATGAAGTCACACCACCCTTGAGTGCTGCTGTGCCGGACATGCTGGAGCTCCAGTACGAGCTGGAGTCCAAGGAAGCCAAGTGGTATGCCACCATTGACATTGCCAATGCCTTTTTCTCCATTCCTTTGGCAGCTGAGTGCAGGCCACAATTTGCTTTCACTTGGAGGGGTGTGCAGTACACCTGGAATCGACTGCCTCAGGGGTGGAAACACAGTCCCAGCATTTGCCATGGACTGATCCAGACTGCACTGGAAAAGGGTGAGGCTCCAGAGCACCTACAGTACATTGACGACATCATTGTATGGGGGAACACGGCGGGCGAAGTCTTCGAGAAAGGAGAGAAGATAATCCAGATTCTCCTAAGAGCCGGTTTTGCCATTAAACGGAGTAAGGTCAAGGGACCTGCTCAGGAAATTCAGTTCCTAGGAGTGAAGTGGCCAGATGGACGCCGCCTAATTCCCATGGAGGTGATTAACAAAATAGCAGCCATGTCCCCACCAACCAGCAAGAAGGAAACACAGGCTTTCTTAGGTGCTGTGGGCTTTTGGAGGATGCATATCCCCGAGTATAGTCAGATTGTAAGCCCTCTCTACCTTGTGACACGGAAGAAAAATGATTTCCAGTGGGGCCCCGAACAACAACAAGCCTTTGAACAAATTAAACAGGAGATTGCCCATGCGGTAGCCCTTGGGCCAGTAAGGACAGGACAGGACGTGAAGAACGTGCTCTACACCGCAGCCGGGGAGAATGGCCCTTCTTGGAGCCTCTGGCAGAAAGTGCCTGGGGAGACCCGAGGACGACCACTGGGATTCTGGAGTCGGGGATACAAAGGATCTGAAGCCAGCTATACACCAACTGAGAAAGAGATCCTGGCTGCCTATGAAGGAGTTCGAGCTGCCTCAGAAGTAATTGGCACCGAAGCGCAGCTCCTCCTGGCACCCCGGCTACCAGTGCTGGGCTGGATGTTCAAGGGAAGAGTTCCTTCCACACATCATGCCACCGATGCCACGTGGAGTAAGTGGATCGCTCTGATCACGCAGCGAACCCGGATAGGGAACCCTAATCGCCCTGGGATTCTGGAAATTATCACCAATTGGCCCGAAGGTGAGAGTTTCGGACTATCCTCTGAAGAAGAGGAGGAGAAGGTGACACGGGCTGAGGAGGCCCCACCATATGACAAGCTACCAGCAGATGAAAGGCGATATGTGCTCTTCACGGATGGCTCCTGCCGCATTGTAGGGACAAACCGAAAATGGAAGGCAGCTGTATGGAGTCCCACACGGTGAGTTGCAGAAGCAACCGAAGGACAAGGTGGGTCAAGTCAGTTTGCAGAGCTTAAAGCCGTTCAGTTGGCTTTGGATATAGCTGAACGAGAGAAGTGGCCAAGACTCTATCTCTACACTGACTCATGGATGGTGGCCAATGCTCTGTGGGGGTGGCTGGAGCGATGGAAAAAGGCCAACTGGCAGCGCCAAGGGAAACCCATCTGGGCGGCGGAGATGTGGCAGGACATCGCTGGCCGGGTAGAGAAGCTGAGTGTGAAGGTCCGTCACGTAGACGCTCATGTAGGCAAGAAACGGGCTAATGAGGAGCATCGTAACAACGAGCAGGCGGACCGAGCTGCCAGGATTAAAGTCTCTCAGGTAGATCTGGATTGGCAGCACAAAGGAGAATTATTTCTGGCTCGCTGGGCCCATGACGCCTCTGGTCACCAGGGGAGAGATGCAACATACAGATGGGCTCGTGACCGAGGGGTGGACTTAACCAAGGACATTGTCTCACAGGTCATCCATGACTGCGAGACGTGTGCTGCCATCAAGCAGGCCAAGCGGGTGAAGCCTCTATGGTATGGTGGACGGTGGTCAAAGTACAGGTATGGGGAAGCCTGGCAAGTTGACTACATCACGCTCCCCAAAACCCGCCAAGGCAAGCACTACGTACTGACCATGGTAGAAGGGAGTACTGGATGGTTGGAGACATACCCCGTGCCTCATGCCACTGCCCGGAATACCATCCTGGGCCTTGAAAAACAAGTCCTGTGGCAACACGGCACCCCGGAGAGAATTGAGTCTGATAATGGGACCCATTTCAAGAATGGCCTCGTAGACACCTGGGCCAAAGAGCACGGCATTGAGTGGGTGTATCATATCCCCTACCATGCACCAGCTGCTGGAAAAGTTGAGCGGTGCAACGGACTGCTGAAAACCACCCTGAAGGCACTGTGTGGGGAGACTCTCAAACACTGGGAGCTGCATTTAGCAAAGGCCACCTGGTTAGTCAACACCCGAGGCTCCATCAATCGAGCTGGCCCTGCCCAATCAGAACTTTTGCATACTGTAGATGGAGATAAAGTCCCCGTGGTACATATGAGAGGAATGTTAGGGAAGACTGTATGGATTAGTCCCACCGCAAGCAAAGGCAAACCCATCCGAGGGATTGTTTTTGCTCAAGGACCTGGTTCCACCTGGTGGGTAATGCAAAAAGATGGGGAGACACGTTGTGTACCACAAGGGAACCTAATTTTGAGTGAGAATGGTCTGTAATGTTTCATTGTATATATATATATATATAGATAGATGTATATAGTTTTAAAGGGATATAGTTTTTTAAAGGGGGTTAATTTGGGCATGACATGGATGGCATAGAATAAGGGGTGGATAATGTCCTAGTTAGGACAACTGAGACCAGTTCATCAGGGTATGGGTGTAACCCAAAACTGTGTATTCTATAGCCTTCCATGCCATTTCCCAGAAACTGTTATCAATGAACCCTTTACACCATCTGCCCATAGAGCCTGACTCCTCAGGCTATAAACTAGGTGTTAAGAGGCCTGTGAGATAGGAGGATGCTCCTGTCCTCACACCCTTTGTGGAACTCCCCGCCCTGAGGGAAGTGCTGAGCATTCCTGCCTGAACTGCAGGATATATAATCTTGGAGTCTGGGAACATTTTTAACCACTCTGTGGGATCCAGAGAAGGACTGCGGCTCATCGCTCTCAAACAGACGTGGACCACCACCCTATACTGGACTCCAATCACCACTTTGACCAGACTGCAACAGCTCTTCCCCCAGCATCTCACTGCAATCACCACTTTTGACTAGACTGCAACAGCTCTCCCACCAGCAGGTTCTTCCCCTCTCCCTTTACTTTGGACTCAAGCGGGGCCCAAGGAACACCACGTTGTTCATGCCCCAGGGTACTGGGTTATACATTTGGGTTTTGTGGGTTAAGACCAATTGTTTGATTGTATGATTGTACTTACTGTATTATTTTAGTAAATTGTTATTCTGACTTATAATCTCTCCTTTGAGTTGAGTTCATTTCCCCTGCTGGTTAACTCTTAAACCAGCACAACTTTATATGCCTGCTGTGCATGGTGCAGACAGTATGTTTACTGCTACTCCTCACCAGTGTAACCACATGAACATACTAAAGCCAGTGACCTAGTCACACTGTGCTATGTCTGTCTTAATAACCTGGGGACTAGGAGCCAGGAGTTTTACTCTTTTTTCTTCCACTTGCTGCTTTTCCTTTTTTCCTACCCACAAATTTAACCAAGATTTCACAAATTTTCCCACTCTGCAGCAAAAGGAAACCAGCCCTGTGTAAATTTTTCCACACACAACCGAGGCTGGCCTATTGCACCCTAGCGTTCAAATGGGGCAGTCAGCCAGGACATAATACTTTGTGTATCCAAGTCCCTGCCCCAGCTGCTAAATTACAGCCAGAAGACACAAGCCTAGAGGACACTATTTGTAGTCCTCTGTACCAGAGAACAGCAACATCAGATTGTGATTGTCACTGGACCAGCCTTAGGACCCTGGCATGCCACGTCTCACATAAGCTGGTTGACTAGAGGGCTAATGATCTAGCTCAAAACCTTTCCTCCACTGTGAAGACATTTAATTAGTAACAAGAGGTGGAGTAGTTGGAATGGAGGAGCAGAAGACAAAGAGCAGCAGAGCAGCCCAGTGCTTCAGACACACTCCATACTTCATTTTCAGCAAGGCAGAGAAGTAAACTCATGTCTGCTGCATCTAGGCGAGCTATGGAGACAGTTTTCTTTAACCAAAGAACCAATTCTGTTAGCCTTTTTCACATTCACTATTCCTTCAAAAAATATTCCCATTTCAGTTGGGTACCTGTAGAAAAAGTAACTGTTTAGCATGAGAATGATGGGCCAAGGCCCCCTACAACCTAGGCATAAAGGACTGGGACTTTTTCATTTCTTTTTTCTCCTCCATGTGTCCTTCTCTGAGTCCCTCCCTGGAAATGGAAATGGTGTATTGTAATGCAGATTTCCTGCAGAATCTCACAGATCACTCTCTGCAGGGATTTCACTCTTCAGCTGAAATACTTTTCTGCCATGGTATTGTTCATTTATTCAACAGCTTTATTTTTAAACATGGAATACTATAATTGTGCATTACTAATTCCTTTAAAAAGCATTATAGTGTTTATTTTTTGATTGAGGCTTGAGGGCTCAAGATCATTTGGCTGAGTTTTATTGGTGTCTTTTTTATTCCATTATTTATGAATTTAAAATACACTATGAAAGGATCAAAATAAAGTAAAGGACCTCAAAACCCCACAAGTCTTCTTTTCATTTCTTCAATCCCAGCAATCAGTCTGTTTTCTCTTTCATGCTTTCTGCAGAGAACCATTTCCTTTAATGTAATCACTGGCTGATTGACTCTTGCCTCTGTTTCCACTTTGCTCCTATTTTTGGAGGTCACAGAAACAGCAAAGGTTTCATTTAATTTCTCATTAGAGACCACACTTTGGCCCCAAAGCTCTCAAGAGCCCACAAACAGACAGAGAAACACCATCTACCTCAGCTCAGAGCCAAGGTGTAAGACCAGAATTGTGAAGCAGGGAAACCCTCAGTCCTGCCCTGAATTCACCCACAGGAATAGCTCTGGTCTCTGCCCCAGGCCACCTAATGCTGAAGTGACCAGTGGATGGTCTTCTTCAGCATTGCAGTGGCATCTCCCTCACAACAGTTTCAAAAAAGACAAGTCAAGTCAAAAGGAGCAACATGACAGTGAAGGGCCTCTCTCTGTGCAGTCAGTAAGGGAAGATATATGCCCCAGTACTACTAGTGCAGCTGGTACAGAGGAAAGATTTTCTGGGCAGACGTCTAAGCTTTTGTTGTACAGCTGCTTCAGAGAGATTAATCCAGTTTTTGTGGAGAAAAACGAAGACTGACCCACAGAAAGCAAAATCCCTGTGGAGGAGGGAGGGGGAAGGCTGGTATTCACTAGCTTCCCCCACCATGGCAAGCAAACTTTTGATCTGAGCCTACTTTCACTATCTCACAGAATCACAGAATTGTTAGCGTTGGAAGGGACCTCTGGAGATCATTTCCCATATTTGCTGTATTCCTTACCCATGGTAACACTTCAGCAGCAAAAGAATACGTTTGGCCTGGACCTGTTCTTACTCCAGCAATCCATGGTAGAGCCTGGAGAAATCGTCTCTCTTCAAAGTTCAAGCTTGCCGGCAGTATCAGATAGGATGGCTCAGGAGATCTAAAGAAAATAAGCCCTGAACTACACTGTTTGGTGATCAGATTTTAATGTTTTGTGTTTTGTTGTTTTTGGGTTTTTTTCCAAAAAGAAGCAGGAAAGTTTGTCCTTGTAATGATGACTAGAGCACAAAAAATTTGCAATCTGGCTCATGGAAAGGTCCTGAAGCATTACACTGATGTTCAAGAAGTTTGCACCTTACTGTAGCAAGAGCAAAGTTTGAGTCCTGTAGACATTAATAGGTCTCAAACATACTTAACTAGGGAAGACTTCATCCCACTGAAAGTAAAGCATGGGATTAGGAATTTTGCTGAATATGAGCCTCCAAAAAACCTGAGTTGTATTGTTGCTCTGGAAGTAATGGCCACAGGTATGTTTTTATATCTCCGAAGTAAAAAATATTGCTAATTAAAAAAGACCATTTAGATTATGGTTAAAGAACTCCTAACAGAAGTATTTGCTATGGGCTAATAACAGTTGTAACCCCCTACGTTAAACTCTATATGCTAAGATCTGCCTTAAAATGTGCATGGGCAGTTTCCACTGGTGCATGTAAACATAAATTACTGAATAAAGAATAATTGATTTAGAACTGTAAAAGATCAGTAGCCTTGCAGAGAAAAGGGACAGCAGTAGACAGATACATTTTTAAGTACTAATGACTCTGCCATATGAGAGTAGCTTTACTCTGTATAATGCATGAGTGGTAAAATAGGTCAAACCCTGGAAGCATCCACATGTTTGAAATCATTATGAATACAATGGTTTTACTGCATCACCAATTGCATAAGATCTCCAAAGCAAAGGCGCATGTGGAATGCAAAACATAATGAAAATCCTTGCTCTTGTGTTGCAGATTAAAAAGCTACTAGAGATTTTGGATCCTTTCCCAAATTTAATACAGTTACTTTCCTGTGGTCAGTGCTTCTATGTTTTCATTTTTGTGTGAGGATTTTGCTCTCTTGTTCTTTTTGTACCATTCCTAAGATTTCAGCTGTTTGTGGTATAGAAAATTTGGCGTATTAACAATTACAGTCATTTTTATTCAAAGAAAAGTGTGGCCATCCCATTTATATTCTGCTAGAGCTTTCAGGGATGGGGGAAGGCTTCATCCCATGACATCCCATCCCCCACAAACAGCGGAAGCTACTTTGCTGCCTACCTACCACTACAGCTATAGTTATGTCAGTGCTAGGTAATGAAAAGGCTTTGTTATTTAACAGGCAAATAATAGAGAGCCTTTGTGCAGGGATAATTACAGTGGTTTGGATATTCCTGGATTAACTCTTGGGATGAATGTTCATCTCAGTAAATCACTAATAAATATACGTTAGCACCGTGTCTCTCTCTATTTTATACTCTAGTAATTTTGGTCATACTACTCGCAAGTCTATCTGGGGCTGATTATGAAGTACAGGCTTCAATGCCCTTTGCCCATCTTTGCCGTATGACTGTAGTACAACAGTCAGAACTTCCTACATTTTACCTCAATCAATTTGTCTTCTGATAAAGCAGCAACAAGGTTGCATAGCTTGCTGGCTGCTGGGAAGAGTAACTGGCAAATATTTGCACAGCACTTCGAAGAAGTAGGACCTGACTTATTGCAGCATTACTGCTGCAAATGTCATGCAAATGCATGACACTATCATATGAAAAAAAGCAACTGCTGAGAACCAGGCCCATAAAGGACCATGTGCCATTGTTTCTCTCCTTGCACTATTTTCATATCTGTTATTTTTGCCAAGCTACCATTTGTTCAAGCCAGTTCACCATACAAGTCGATGAGGAGTTTCTGAGAACAAGGGAAGGAATGCAGGGTGGTGACAGGTACCAGAGATGCCCAGACAGAGGAGCAGGAGTCACCTTTGTCTGGACCTCTTGCTAGTGTTAAAACACTCAGGCCAAAGACTGGTTTCTATGGAAAGATGAAAAGTCTTGAAATCATATAAGGAACCCTAAATACTAATCACAAAGATGTGCTTCATCTCATACCTTCATAATTTATGTTTGTGGAAATCAACACAAGATTTTGCTGTATACAGGGCTCCTTCTTTCACAGGATGACCCACAGATACAGGTAATGACATTTCCCAGTACTGTGCCCTGGACCTGAGCTCTGACTGAAGAGTTTTTGATGAAAATGAGGAGGTCCAAGGTCCAAATGTTTATCTTATACTTACAAGCAGTATTATTTAAAGTAAATTATGCTACCTGACAGCTCTTTTTAGTCAGAGGGCTACAAAACAGCCCTCTTTGAAGAAAAAGTAAGACACAAAAGTTTATAGAGGGAAATTAAGAGTGGGAAAGTACTGCTATTATTATGGCTAAGAGTGATATGAAATTGCTGTGAAAATCGGAAATCCATAATTTTATTGCCAAACCTGGTTTCATCTACAGTAATAGTCATTAACAGTGGAGACGGAAAAAAAGACCCATTAGGTCATTTTACCTATCTTCTTGTTAATTAAGAGTGTCTCCTTACAAGGATTTTGACTGTTTTGTTCATTTTAAAAATAACTGAAGCAATGAGGGTTCAACTGATTTCTTTGGGAGACCATTCAGCAGACTAGCACACCTCACTGCTATGACATTTTTCCTCATTATCAGCATGGATTTTTCTTTGTTCATTCTCATGCCGTTATTTCTAGTTATACTTGGTTGGACTATTTCTGTATTACATCAAATTCCATCATTTCATCTCACATACGTATTTCTTTCCCAAGGCAGATACTGGGCTAAATCTGAGCTTCAGTCAAGAAACTGGATATAAACCCATAGTAGTGATTGGCTATAATAGGTCCTATTTTTACTACATATTGAGCCCACAAACAAAAAGAATTGCTTTTTCAATTCTAAATGGGAAATCTGAAAATCAATTTTTTTCTTCAAGGATTCTTTTTTTCCCCCAAGTATATGACTGCCTGCTTCTCAAATCCACTCAAGCACTTAAAAAGCAGCTTCCCCTCCAAGAAAACTGAACTGACATTCTGGAGCTGCAAGTCACATCGTAGTTCACATTTAAAGGGAAGGAATGTCTTTTATTTACTACAGGACCAATACCAGACATATCTTTGCTCAAATAGTTAGCTAAAGGTGAATGTGTTCCCTGCAGAAGGTCACAACAGAGTATGTACCACTTAAGTCTCAATTACACTCTATTTATACCTGAAACTTTCCCTAATTGGGAGATTCTGGGAATTTTTCTCCATTTAGCTGTATTTTGGATATTTTACTCTCTCTTGGAGAAGGCATTTGTAGAATTAAATATTATCAATAATGGTGTGAAGTAGACCTCCTAGTGTATAGCAAGACAAAACGTGTAGGCAGTTAAGTAATATTGTTAACTAATATTATGCACATTGCCCCTCTTTATTTTCACCCATTCTCAGGTACCTAACACCTTTAACATTCAATCCCCTGTAAAAAAAGTAAAAGCTTTACTGGAAAACCTTTTTTTTTCTCTCAGAGAACAGTGAGTAAAACCCATGAATAAAAATACAAGTTTTCCAAACAAGTGGAAACAAACTGCCAACAAACAACTGAACAAACACATTTCAGAAGCCTAATATTATCTCTAAATTGAGCTAATGAAATTATAAAGATGCTCTAATTTATCCTTTTCTTTGAAACACATTCTCCATAAAAGGGTATTGGTCTCACCATACCACCTTCTTTCCAGCTGACAACTTTTCTCAAGAGGGAAAAAAACCAGGACAAAATATTCATGCCTATAGTCACACTCCTAAACCTGTGGCCAGATACCCTACAGAGAAACTAAAACTTATGCATAAGATCCAATCATATAATCATAGAATGTTTGGTTTCAAAGGGACCTTAAAGATCATCTAATTCCAACCCCCCTGCCATGAGCAGGGATACCTTCCTCTAGATCAGGTTGCTCACAGTCCCATCCAACCTGGCCTTGAACACTTCCAAGTGTGGGGCATCCACAGTTTCTCTAGGCAACCTGTTCCAGTGCCTCACCATCCTCTAAGTAAAGAATTTCTTCCTAATATCTAATTTGAATCTCTCTTTTAGTTTAAAACTGTTCCCCCTTGTCCTATCACTATCTGCCTGAGTAAAAAGTCGCCTTCCCTCATTTTTGTAAGCCCTCTTTAAGTACTGGAAGGCCACAATGAGGTCTCCTCAGAGCTTTCTTCAATGCTTCTGGTTAGTAAGCCATTGCTTTTATTTCGTTGATAATTTTCAGGGAGGAATAACTTTGTTAAAATACATTTCTAGATCCTTGTTTCCTGTTTCTGGCCAACTCCTCCTTTTTGTTTTGCAGTCCAGATAAATTAAATACTGATTTATAAACTACAAGCTTATTCTCTTGTCCTCACGAACATAAGGACTGTCTGTTGTTCTTGTGAAAATAAATTCATTCTGCTCAGCTTTCCCGATATATACACATGCTGGGATGAAAGGTTACTGTGAAGTCTCTGGATCTGATCAGCTGCATGGCAGTGAAGAGAATTAGTGATAAAAATTAGGAGATAAAAATTTAAAGTGAAAATAAAGAAATGCTTAAAACTACATTAAAGCACATGTGCATATCACAGGAAAGTCCAATGTATCGGCATTCTGGAGAATGGTATAGCAAACCTGTAAACTTTCTAGGCTTGTTGTGTATATGCCAGACCCTTGAAATTAGCTAGTGTGGAAAATGTTCTTGTAGTTTCGCTTCCTCTGCAGGGTCTTGGGTTACGGTTTTCGTTTGTGGTGTTGCCTTTTGAGGGTGTTGGGGTTTTTTTTCCCCTCTTTAAGCAATGAAAAATGCAAGGGAAAGAAATTTACCAGTTCGAGTTCCTCAAAAAACAGGATAACTATTCTCCTATACATTCTTACCTCGTGTTTGTCACCATTTCCAAACTCTGTCTATTACTTCACAAAACTGCTTTATCATTCTCTCCTGAGAGCAGGGTGGACAGTCTGGGATCTGTTTTAGAATATGTTTAAGTATTACATACACATTTATGTTGTATCAGTTTATATTTAAAAAATCAAGTTCAGAGAACTGATGGTGGCAGATTTCACAGTAGACTTTAGATCTTCTAGATACACCCTCTACAGTTCTGGGCTACCAAGAAGGAAAGCTCTGTTACTTATTAACTTAGTGCTTGATGTCCTAAATAACAATATGAGCCAGAAGTGCATGCAAGGGTTGCTCTCAATGCAAGGCACTCCATTTCTCAAGGGCCAAATGATGTGTAACACTTTTTCCAGCCCAGGGACTCGGGAAAGAAAAGCCCAGGTATTGCAGCCCAGACTGTGATGAAGCTTTACTCTTCTTCTACTCTTGTGTGAATGAGAGTAGGGAGCTTTAGAGTATGTTCTTACAGGCATGTTTTTCCTAATACTCACATGTCCCCAATATTCCTTAGGACCTTTTAGGAATCTTTACATCAAAAGATGTGTAGTGGTTGAGACTGTTGACACACTGGAAAATGCAGGAGGGCTCCTTGGGAACATGATTCTCTCCAGCCTGCAGCACACAAAACTTAGGTAACTTCCTAGCTCTCAGGGAGATTATTTTGAAACTGCATGAAACAAATCATTCCAGCAAATAATTTCCACAGTCAAAAGCTGGCAATATTAGTCCATAAATCAAACCTGTATTGCATTCAGTCCCTCTACTCTGCTTCTCTCCTTGAAGATAGGCAAGCAAATCCAGGCTTCCTTACTCCAGACAGTAAATAGCAGTCATTGCCTTCTAAATTAATTTGAGAAGTCTGTTTGGTTGCAGTTATACCAGGGGATGAAAGTAAAGTTGTTGTGACCATCAGATCCTTCGATTCTGAAAGTACAGTCAAGTCAAATATTTAGATTTGTTTCTAGTGTCTGCTGTTTCTGGTAAGCACTAATGTTTTCAAGAAGTCCCATAGATAGACTTGGCAGTCTTCTTTTCACTCCAGAAAGGATCTTGTGTCATCACTTACACCCTAAAACACAGAGGCTCACAGGAGCAATGGAAACTGACCTTTGCAACAATGTTGTTGATGTTAGTCAACAGTATATAGAGATTTATATAACGTCTTGACCAAATCTATACAAGTACTACTACAGTTTCAGCTTTTCGACAGTAGATTAGGACAGTCATAACAAAAAAATTAACTTCCTAAAACACTACAGTATGTTCTTAGCAAGATTCTAACAAAATCTGGTGAAATACCAAAGCAATCACTCTTATTTTATCTTTGGGCAAACTAGCAGGTTAGGTGGCTTGAATTTACTGTAAGAAAGTCTTGTCTTACTAACTGTATCTGACCAGGCCTTTCTCCCAGCATTGCTCGCTGCAGGGCAGCTCCAGCAAAAGTGCCGGCAGTTCCCAGTGCAAACTGGTAGAGACCAGTTCACAGCAGGTTCCACGACACTGTTTTGTCTAAAACTACTCAGCCATTCCGTGCAGCAAAACAGCTACTATCTTAGACCTCCTGCTTTTGCTGTGACCAGGGGGGCTGCATTGCTGTTAGCAATGGGGATAGATAGGGAAAATTTTCAGGAAAAATTAAAAAAGAAAGAAAAAAAAATGGGAAAACCCTAATGAAGGCAAGGCCATGGAAGCGAAAGTTCAAACCAAGCAGCTCCAAAGCAACTATTGCTAATTTCAGAATCCTTTAAACCTGTGAATAAAAGCATGAATTCAAATTAATCAGTTGTCTTTTAAAGTCGCTGAGGTAGCGCTCTATTACCTGTGCCTTTAGAGTGCATCTCAGATCTGTCATTCAGGCTTCTGAAGACAAGAAAGATACAAATGAATCACCTTGTTACAAATTAATCACCCTGGGATTAGGGCTAAAAATTTCAAAAGCACCTTAAAATGACTTAGAAATCTAATTCCCGTTTTCAGAATTCACTTAGGCAGTTACATTCTGACTCTAGTCAAAAGTCAATGGGATGATAACTCCTAAGTCACTCTAATACATCTGAAAATGTTACCTGCTTCTATATGTAACAAAACAAGCCCCTCTGCATTCACGTTTGCCCTTCAGTGAGTGTCCCAGGCTTCTGCTTTTTCATCCCCGATTTCCATCCACATTTACCATATGCTGCGCTTTCATTTTCATTAAACATTTTGAAAGATGGAGGTTTCAAACAGTGAGCTACTCATTCATTCATCTTTCCACACAGAAACCTAGCATCAGTAAAACACCAATTTCAGACATTATTTTTAACTAATGAGAAACGAAATGTTTTTCCTGACATTGACAGCAAAATCCATGCACCTATTTGTATATTTTACATAATTATACAGCATGTGTTACTGTCATATCTCAGACTAAGCATACATTTTGGTCTTCTCCCACTTATATGCCTTTTTCATAAATTAATGGGTAATCATAGGATAGACAAAGTTTCATTTGAGTCCTAAGGGGGTAAAGCAGTAGTTGAGCTATCTGGATGGTACTGCTCTTCCATCGACCAGATTATGATAAAGTCCCTTTTCTTCCTTGGGGCATTGGAAAAATCTTTTAATTCTCCATGTCTGTTCCCCTCCACCCTATGTCTGTCTTGTCCATTGCATCTGCAACATTATGTTGGTATCACTTCTCTCATAAATGTCTGATTCCACTATGGCACAAACTATAAGAAATAAAGGAATACTCATGTCTAGACTACACCTATTCAAAGCGTATATAAACATAATATCTTGCTTTCTGGTATAAAAAAAGATGAACTTCATAGTGCTAGTGAATGGCCAGCTAGAAAAGGGAATTAAGATAGGGCAGAGAGGCAGAAAACAAAAGCAAAAATCACATTCAGATCTGAAGGAAAATTATATTCACAGTAAATCAGCAGTTACCCTGGCTTTCAGCTCAAGATTTCCCTTCCCTTCACCCACCCCCCACACCCTTGTTTTTTTATTGTTTACTTTTTAGTTCTTTCGCCCAAGACTCTGTAGTTTTCAGTCTTTTGTCATCTTCCCTAGACAAAAGCACAGGACTTGGGGAAAAGGATTAGGGAAAGGGAAATTCCTATCCTGACATTTATTTCTTCAGTGACCTTGACAAAGTCACTTAATTTATTGTTTCCCTTACTGTAACAAAATGGACAGGAATAAAAATGAAGTCTTTTTCTAACAGTACAACTGCCTTGTGATCCAATCCTGTCTGCTGAGTCTGCTCTAAAACCCCAGATTAAGTTAGTACAGATTCGAGCTGTAATTGTTATCAGTAATGCCTCGCCTCTCCTCTAGACACGCTTTCTGCAGCGGTCAATACCTGTTCAGCAGCCGGTCATGGTGGGAGAATAGGAATCACCAGAATAAATGCTATGCCCTTTCTCCCAAGCCTGTTGCATCTCAATAAACTTTGCAGTGTGTCCACCAAAGGAGGAATTCAAAAGGGTGGTCCTAAATCAGGACTCTGAAGAGCTTTGCATTCAGAATAAGACACTATGGGAGTATCATGATGACAGCTGCACTTACATCACTGAAAATAATTATTCTGATCCATGAACACAAGCTAAGCCGTAAGAATGGTCTTGTAAGCAAGGTCTGTTTTAATAGAAACATAAGTATTATGCATTACAGTCTATTATAAATTGGTTGTAATTTTCTCCTGACACTCTGTGAATTAAACTAGTTAGGATACAAAAAAAAATAACAAATGCCACAAAGCAGAAAGCAAGCTCAGTGTCTGAAGGTTAATGATTGCTCATGAAAGCTACAGAAATAAATTATCTGCCTAGGGACACTGTCACATGATCGGCACAAAAGCTGCAACAGCCGAAAATGTTTATGTAGAGAAAAAAACACTGTCAGCATCACAGCGCCCTTCCCCCACCGCCGGAGCACAGTCCCGAGCCAAACAGCTGCTCCTGACTGCTTACATTAAACTAATTTGTGCTGCAACATTGCAGCTGCTTAATTTTTAGACTGAACTTTATCACCAAGAAGTGTTACAATAACAAGTGATGCAGCCCTATCTCTGAAGAAATAGCAAGTTCCTCAACAACAAAGGCAGCTTAAGGTGCTGAAATTCAAGAAAGCAAGAAGGCCATGACCAAAAGAGTATTTTAAATCTTAATGACCTACTCTTACTGGGAAAGTAAAAAATAGGTTTGCTTCTAAATTAATTGGGGGATCAGACTGTGCCGCTAAGCGGACGTGGACACCTCAATATCAAGGATCAGTGATCAAGAACCATGCCACAGGCTTATGGAGTAGGAAGGTGGAAGCAAGGTGAGGTATTGGGGCTTCCAAGGGTCACCCACCCTTCCCAGGTGGCCTCCCCTACACTTGGTGTTGTGAGATTGCACTGCAGAGCCCCATCACTTGCACCACCTTCCCTGCAGCCCTGCCCCTTCTCTTCTCCAAGCCCCCACTGGTTTGGGGTTTGGTGTCCTCTAGCACTGCTTGCATGTCTTTCTGGCCACAGGTTCACTGGTGTCTCCTCAAAACATTTATTGCACTCAACATTTAAAAAGCACAAGTTTAAAAAAAAAAAAAAGGGAAAAACCCTAGCTCATTCATATCCCAACAGCTTGAAAGCCCTGACCTGCTCCTCACCCCTCCCGCTGCCTCCCCCCGCCCCAATCCCCCCGCCCCAATCCGAAAAAATGCATTCGAAGGCAGTAGCATCAGAGGAAGTGTTTACAGAGAGTGCTGCGCCTTGGGTAACGCAAGTGCTGCACTTACAAAATGTCACATGTTGTTCCTCCCCTTTTCCTCTGAATTATTTTTCTCTGTTAACATGCAGGGCTTCGTCTTCTGCTGAAACAGACACTGACCTGAACTAGTGGTGATTCCTGCCAAATATGCAGGCACTGTTTTGCTACATTTTGGAATTCGGCGAAGTCCATGTGTCAGGCATTTGCTTGTGCTCAGGAAACGCCAGTGCTCAGTCCAAAGCCCTCCCCACCCCCTCCCGCCCTCAGTGCTTGGAATGCACAGAAACTTTTCAGTTTTTAATTAGTTTTAATATGATTAATGTTTTTAGCTGCATATCTTGTTACATCCAGTATGCTTGTTAAAAAAAAAAAAAAAAGGACCGTTTAAATGTACTGGTCTTAGTTATTAAGAAAACAAATGGAGACAGGGAAAAGAAAACCCACCGAGAGAGTAATTATACAGTTAAACAAAAAAGCTGTAGTTGCTCGCAGTGGTAACCGGGTTGCAGATAGACTGTTGTTTGCCTGTGTGCCTGTCTGTGCTTGGGGAGGAAAAGAGGCATAGGGAATTGGTAATGCGAAAAAAGGGGTGCTCCAACTGTACACCCCACCTTTCCCAGTCTTCCAAAGACCAGCTAGAAAGAGGAGATGCTAAATGAAATTATGACTCCTTTCTGTTCAATTTAAAAGCATAAAATAAATGCATAATCCCTTGGTGGGGTGGGGGTTGGGGGGAGGGAAGAGGGAGAAGGGGGGAATGGCTCTTTGGTTTTTATCAAAATAACATTAGTCAGACTTTTACCCAACAGCAGGAGCTGATGGTATCTGGAGTCCATTTTATTCCACCCCAAATATGTAAGAATAGGGGTGACTGGATAAACAGGCCCCAGGGGTTTTTGCCTGCTATTCATGGAGCAAAGCTGCAAATGGAAAAAATATTTTAAAAAGAAAAAATTGGGGTAAAGGAAAGAATAGCAAAGTCCCTTGCTCCCTTATCAGATCTTCCTCTCAAGTTTGGCCTTTAAACCTGTAAAACTTTATGGATGTCTTAAAAGAACACCTCTGAAAGAAAAATGTGAGGGATAAGACCCAGCTACAAAACTGGAACTCTCATCTGTACAATGCAGACAAGCAGTGTGAGGGAATAACTGCAAGGAAAGAAAGTGTTAAGGAGTGGTTTGGATCAGGAGTTTTAGGGAAAACAGGGATATTGGAAAAGGAGGTCCAGGAGGCCTATGGCAGAATACAGAAGTACTAGAAAACAAAAGGAGGAATCAAAAGGAAAAAGCAGCACAATGACTTATTAAATAGGATTCTCTTAAGTGAAGGAGCTTAAATATGCAGTGAGATTAAAAGCAAATATGGGGCGATGTTCTCCTGCCACCCAAATTCTCTCCTACTACCTGAAAACATTCCCAGACAGATCCAGATGAAACTAAGTATGTGTCTGTAAAAAGATTTAGTTTCACTGAATCAACATTTTCCAATATTCTTCAGGAAAATCCCAGTCCAGCATAATATTCATGAGAACAATTAATAACTCAGTCAGGTCATCTACACAGCCTGAGCACATGTACACATTTGTATGATTCACTTATGATTATATGGACTGACCTCTAATTCTTTCCTTTACCCTTTTTCCTCCAGACACATTTGCACACTGACAAATCATTTTCTTTTTAAATCAAGAAAAATGAATGGCCAGGAAAAATGTTTCCTCCATCTGCAGAAATTCCTACACTCACCATTCAATAAATTTATCCAGCTGTCCTTGTAGAGTGACATGGCAAAATAGCACATTCAGTAAGAGCCGTGTGACAAACTAACTGTGTAAAAAAATACCTATATCATGGATATCTGACGTCTGCATATCAATCCTGCTCTCTGGGACTTATTTTAATATTTCAGGGTCACAAGGAGTTCCAAAAATCTTTGATTTTATTCCTCCACAAATTACTTCTATGGACAAAGGCAGACAAAGTTGATATCAGAGAAATTTTGTATTAATAAAAATCATAACTTAAAGCCTGAAATTTTTCCAGCCTTGTAAAGCAGAAAAGGTAACTGAAAGGAGAAACCCCTTCTTTCCCAACAGGTCCTAGGGATTGCATCTAGCTCTTAAAACTCCTTGAAATATCAAATTTCAAACTCCCAATACTTTAAAGTTATTTTTTATGGCTGCCTCAAAGGCCTGGGATAGATATACAGGTGGAAAGTACCAGAGTTTACAAGCAGAAAGTAAAAGGTTTTTTTCAATTTTTTTAATATAACTGCTTTGATAATATTTTTTTTTGTTGGCACAATACATGCATCATATTTCATGTACAAAGTGCAATGATACAGGGTACTATTCATAACAGCAAGAGATGACCCACTGTATTTTAATCATTAATAATGTGGCTGTCCCAACTTCACTCCAAAAAAATCACCTATTATGACATAATGTATTCTCTTTATGTATGTATAGAATAAATATACAACTGTACTCTTCACTGTCTAAAACTTAATTTAATTTCCATTTAGCTCCTGCACAAAATGTACCACATTTATTTCTAGCAAGAATATATGCCTTATTATTTCTAATCATAACATAAGCTGAAGCAGTTAATAAGGTATGCAGTAATGTTCATAGTTACAATACTCACATGTATTGTTATCACATGTTATCGGCATGTGTTTTTTTGAAAGACAAAATAAGAACTAATGTATATGAAGAACTAACGCTGTACACCTCTTGTTTTATGCAGCGCTGAATTTCAGCCACAAATTTTGTGTTCAAGCTACTTTAAAATGTTTAGGAATAAGGACGTATTAGGATTTTGACCAGCTCTTGGTTTTTGTTCTTTCTCTCTTGAAAGAGAGAATAAAATTCTCTATACCTAACCCTTTGGAGTCAGTTGGAGCCTTTCAGCCACAGCTAAGCTTCTCTAGCAGAAGCAGGTTTGCTTAACAGTCATGAATATTTCCTGGGTCATTAATGCAGTATATAAGTTTAGGGGGAGAGTAGCTCACATTGCTTGTTCCATCAGTATCTCCCTACCTAAGTCAGGTCCGTTCCCTGAGGCATACCATATGGTACAAATGGAGGTCTAGTCAACTCATTCCCATTGCAGGAAAGATGTTTAGGTCTAGATTCTTCCCTCTATGTTTCTGCACTTCACCTAAGCTTATTTTCACAAGCTGCATAATTATGCAGCTCTTGTATCTGTCCTGTGTAGTCAATGGAGAAAGACAAATTGCTTCAGCGTGCAACCCAGCCCACATCAACCAGACTTACAATCTTTCTAGATTTCTCTGTCTCTCTCCCTTGACTGCAGAGAAAATCTAAAAAAAAACTAAGCTCTGATCTTTGGCAACTTAGTTAAGCACCTAAATTTACATAGATCTAATCTTTCTCTCTAAGAAAATTTCATTGTAAAGAAATCTTTGATGAAAAATGGAAATGTACTTTTATGAGAATTTTGTTATAATTTTGTTCCTTTTATCCAGATCTAATTAAAACCAATAACTTCATCTTTAGTCAGAAGCTTTGAGCTGTCAGCAACAAAATGTCACAGGACTTCCTTAAGAACCCACTGCAATAAATCAAGCAGCCTTGCTAAGCTCAGTTTTGAGAACTCAAGGTAGTGCTTGTTGAAGGAACATTTCCGTGGACTACTCAGAAGGTAAAAAGGTGTTTCAAGGTGGGGATTGGAAATAAATAGGCCTATTTGCCTTATCAGCAGGAAAAACACAAATGAGGGGACATGTGCCACAGCAGTTTTCTGACTAGCCAGAACTAGGCAAGGTGTCTATCAAGCACTGTCCACCAAGGACTATAACTTCTCCCTTCATCAAGCACCTTATTTTATGCATATGTTGGAGATGAGGGATTTCTAAAGAGATTCTTAAAATACACCTGTAGAAAGTGCACTGAAGTATAGCACCCAACAATGCCCTTTGGGACCATCCAGGAAGAAAGAAAAAGTACCTCAGGGCAACCATTTTCACATTTGCTTTGTGCTAGGGTGGTTCAGCTGGGTGAACCATGTAAAGCTGTGCCTGAAAGAATAGCTGTTGAACAGGCCATTTATCCATACTCTATCAATAACCTCCAGCTCCAAAACTTAAAATGAGACACGCTTGGGCAGCTGGCAAGATTGTCGGAGTTGTGCCATCGATTCTGGAGAAACACGAGCCCCACATCATTGCCTCTGCAGCTGACAAAATACCTCTTCCTAGCAGTCCTTCATAGAGCATTATTAACTGCCTAAGTAATGCAGTGAATCAGCAGTGGGTTTCACTAGCCAGAAAAGACAAAGGTCCAAACTGATGGTGCCCTGCAAATGGTCCCAGTAAGCCCAGAAACCTCAGAGACAACTAATGACTAAAAGTGGAGTGATGACACTGGATATGATTTCTGAGATAGCTGTATGTTAATGCTCTATGCCACTCTGAATGTAGTAATTGAAAATTACTAATTGCAAAGATGAACTGTCAGATATTTTCAAAGGGTTTTTTCATCACAGAAGACCGTGGTTTCTGTAGAAAGACAGCTTTAGACACATGAAAATTTCTTTGCTGAAGGGTACCTCTGATTCAAAAGGGGGGGGACGATTCAAAACAGGGACAGGGGATATTTTAATAAAACCAAAGAATATTTATCATATATGTGAGATTGCAATCGACTAAAATATAACTTCAGAATAACTTCAAGACAGGAAACCTACTAAACTCTCCACATTTTATATTTCTCAAATAAGTGGCTATGGTTGGGGGGGGCATAATAAGGACATGAAGCATAAACAACAAAGTGAATAAGAAAAATGAGATCTCTCTCTGTCTAAAAATCCAGCAGATCACAATGAATCTTTAAAACAAAGAGTACAAAAAGAGGAAGTTAACTTCAGAACAGTCTCACACTGAATCTAATCACTGTTTCAACTAACTCTTAAGAAGAAAGGGATCATTAATTGCTTTTTACAATTTTTTGTGCTAACATTTTTGACCAAAAGCTGAAGCCGAAGCTCAAAATATTTCTGAACAATCACAAAAAACCCCAAATGTTAAACCTTGCAAGGATCCCTTTCTGTTTTATCATTTAAATTAGAAGGCACCTATATGTCCTAGGACTGTGATAAGACAAATCATAAATAATTATATAAGCATGTGAAAATTAGAGTGACCTAGAAGCTTCCTGGCAGTATGTCATTTTTTTCAGACATGTTGACTCATCAAAACTGAAGTCAAGCAACTTCAGTTTAGTTACAAAGAAAAGGAAATGTTGGCAACTCTCCCAACTCAAAAAACCTACAGCAAAAACTGCTTGAAGATCTGATTCCATATTTTTCAACTCAAATCCATATTTTATTGTTAAAAAACTTTTTACTAGAGACTAGAGTTTTTAATTAGCATATATAACACAAAGTTGTTAAACTCGAAACTGCGCTATCAGAACTTCCCTGCTATTGATTTTGGCACAAGTTCATTTACATTCAGGTCTGTCTAGTTCGAGCTACTGTATACACATAACTTAAAAAGAGAATGTCAAAAAGAGGTTTGAGCCTTTAGTAGACACAATTTGCAAAAACAAAAGCATAATGTACACATCTGACCATAGACAATGTGAGAACCTCAATAGAATTTAGAGAAAAGAAAGTGCTTTTCCATGTAGAAAAATTCACCTGAATGTCAAGTCCCACTTTCCAGCTCTGTCCAATGCCTCACTTCCAGGCTCATTCCTGTCTTGCTGCATGCTCACACCTCCCCAAAACATGTATCATGAGGAACAAGTCTGCACACAAGAGCAACTGCTGAGCAACTAGTATCTAGGAATGGGAAACGGGTCTATGGGGGCTGTAGTCTATGGCGACATGGAGCCTACGTGTGCCTTACACTAGCCTTAATTATAAAGCTATGTCAAACTCCCTCAGAAATCATGAGTACTGGCTATGAAAATGCATTTCAATACATCAGGCCAGACACTAAGAAAAACGGATTTAAAAAAACCCTAAACTTGAATTAAGTATGCTTTCAAGAAATTAGTGGTTTACTTCATTCATTTCCTACAATTTCACAACTTTTTAAACAAAGTATGAAGTGTATTCCAAATAAAGCATTTTCCCTTTGGGTCAGAACTGTTGATAAGCAGCACCTTCATCTAAGAGTAAATTGCTGATAGAGTAACACAACTTAGAAACTATCCTTCTTTGCAAGGGCAGTAGAAACTGGCCTTCACCATGAATTGCCACCATCACTAATGAAAGTGGCTAGCTGGATGGCTAACTAGACCTCTCATCAGGGAATGTTAATGGAGAGGAATCAACCTTATATGCAATAAGTGAACAATCAGGTAATGGAGTCAAGGAACCATATAGGCAAGGTGGAAAATAAATGCCAGGGACTTGAGAAATCTAATCAATGCCTGATTAAGCTAATTGAAGCCTGGCCACTGAAAATTAATGATTCAGAAAATTGCTCCCAGAACAGAAAAAAAGCAAAGATTGCTGGATCTCACATAAGAGACAGAAGGTTCAAATGTGAAAGCAGTTATCAGGAGATTAATACATGGTACCCCGGGTACATAAAAGTTTGCTATCTCACCTTTCGCCACATTAGGTATATTGTTTTCCTGCTGCTTCTCCCAGCCCATGCACCCTACAAGGCTCTGAAGTCCATTAGTTTGATTTTTTTTTTAACCATACGAATAAAGGGAATGCTAAGGCTGAAAAGAACAGTAGTGTTCTAATTACTCCAGAATGTCTTCCTTTCCAACTTCAATGAAAACAAAAGGCTTGTGTTCAAACTGAAAAACAGAGTATGATGCTAAAAATAACTATGGCATGAAAAGCAAAATACACTTTAGCGCATGCTTAGGTACAGTTGTTGTAATCCTAATCATCAGTGTTTTCAACTAACTAAAGGCTCCTTTAAAAACCCTTATTGAACTGGTGGGCTTTTCTTTTTGTTCCTATCATCTGTGTATTCCTGGATCTCCATGCATCCTGGATCACCACTTTAAATCAACAATTTTATCCTGCCATTGTGGCAACTTTGCTGCCAGCTTTGTTAGTTCTTCCTGAAGTTTGTTCACATTTCTTCAACCTTAACTACAGTATTTTGGAGCATACTTATAATTTAATACCTCACTGGTCTTCCATTTTCCAAATGATTAATAAATAGACCAACTTCCGCCCATATGCGGAAACCTGAGATACTCCAAAGGTTATTTTTTTTTTTCTCCTGAGGAAAATGAACTCCCTTTTTTCTCTGCTCTGTACTCTTTTATCCACTCAGGATGTTACTTTATCAGAGTATTACTGTGCTCAGAACATCAAAGATACTAGTGTTACTATACCTAACTCAGACATGCCCTGATGCCTAATGGCATACTTGCATGCAATTAATATGCAGCTAAAGAATTCCTAAAGCTGGCTGAATGTGACACCACTAAGCAAGTCAGCAGTGAAACAGAGGAAATGGGTGGGGTTTAGGCATCAATTCAGCTGAAACAGGCATTCTGCCAGGCACTGTAAATCCTATCAGGGGCTTTTTATAAATATAAGTAAAATATTTGCTGTCTTCCAGTATAATTGTTGACTTAAATAAGAGAACGTGTTCCTTAGTTAGCAGCTATTTTACTCTTAAATTCATTAACATGCCTCTTTATACTCTGTCCAGCTTGATGCTCTCCTTAATTCATTACTTTTCTACCTTTAACTCCTTGGCAATTAAGACTATTACCTTCCCAGCTGGGTAGAAAGAACTTCCAAGTCTCCATTCCACTAAAGATGAAATTCCTTGACTTGCCAGTTGTCAAAAACCCATCTCTTGAAAGGAACCCTTTCCCTCAGGATCTGCCCTGCCTTAATCAGTCAGCTACCACTGCTGTCCTGTTTGGTCACTGTTTGTCAAGGAAATAGAACTCATACACAGAAACTGTCTGGGTAATCCTTCTCGCTTGCAGCAAATTCTGCCATGTCCCTAACATCTTTTGAACAGAGATTACTGCAGTGACTCCACTGCAAAAACAAAATAGGAGAAAGAATGAAATCGGCCTTCCCTCCACAGCGGGCAAAGTACTGTACTCTGCAGAGACAGAGCTCAAAGGTTGTTGGATTAGCTTTGGAAAAGCTCTCCCCTCTGTTTGCATCTGTGTGTTTGCATTCTTCATTTCCTCTAAGTTACTGCCCTGAATCAGAATACTTTCTTAATTACCAGTGCATCAAATTTCTCTTATTTATCTGTCCAACCTTTACTGTTGATTTAGGAGGACACCAGGTCCAAAGCCAACTAAACGTACTGTTCCCAAATAACTAAGGAAAGCACTGTAGCTGAGCTGCTACCAACTCCTTTCTCCAGAGTGTGCAATCCTCTTTTCCATTCTGCCAAGTGCTATTGCACAAGAAACTCTTTCCTGAAAATTTTGGTTGTTTCAAGTAGATCAAATAGATCACCTTGTAACATACCTATGAAAAACAAGCAGCTTTACTTCCTAAGTATGCTAGTCTTCCCCAGTTGTTGTAAGACTACTGAATTTAACCATGAAAGGCCCTCTTCCAAATCAAGTTCTACATCAACCAGCTCTTTAAAAAGACAACCATTATTCCACAACACCATCACAAGCTTTATTACCAAAGGACCAAAGGATTCTCACCCTGTTACTACTATATTAAACATTTGTTTTCATAAAATCTTCAGTCTTAAATGTTCCTAGAATATTCTCAGAATCGAGAATCAAGTTTTTAAGTGTTCACAAACAGAAAGTATAAAAGGGCAGCATACATGACTGAATTAAAATTTCCTCGAATTCAAATGAGTACATATATTTGGTTGTGTGTGTTTGTTTTTTTTACCAATTCAGTCAACTCTAGTCAGATTTAACATTGATTTAGCAATCTACAGCAATGTGCACATCATGCAGGTACTTACTGGGTGCAGCATAGTAAGTTGTTTACACGGAATTCTGAAAGAAACTTTAAAAACTGGAAAAGCACATACCATATTAAAAAAAAAAAAAAAGTGGAGATAATTATTTCTGTCCACTACAATCAAAAATCAAACAGTATTAGAATTAGTGAATGCATACACAAATGCTATGTCATATAATAAAAGGAAGATTTTGTTTGATTTCAACTTATTTCTTGTAGTCTTTATCCACAACTACATTCAGCGAAGTGGACAAGAGTAAATTGCAGATGGAGATCAGGAGTGGAAAGACAAACCCACTGAAAAACACAAATTTATTATATATCTGCACTTTTAATCCATGCAACAATTGCAAAATGCCACTCAGGAAATGCCATCTCTGAGCTGACTGATAAGATCATTTCCTTCTCTCTTTTTTAGCTCTTGTCATTCCCCCTTGCCATAGCAGTCACAAAAAATAGGCCAAGAGGGGGTGGGGATAAGTAACATTTAATAAACCTACTAAACTAAGGTAAGTATGTGTATAATATGCTAGAAGAATATGCACTTGACTACATTTTTTACCTGTCTTTGCAGACATGCAAAAACCAATATTCATGTTTATCTGTAAACAAGTGATTAGTTAAAATGAGTTGGCTTTGCGTAGGTAAGCAGCCTACTTGATGCATCTGATAAGAGTCTCAGGGATCTACTGGTACCTAGAAAAGAACTGAAATATAAATATTAAGTAATTACTAAGACTGAATTTCACCTGAGTCAGTAAATGATAACTTTCCAATCTGAATTCATCTTTTCACAACAAAGGAAAGACTCTGTGATTTTCTTAACAATTTCATGGTGTATCCCAATGTTACCGCAAGCCTTGAGAGATAAGGATTGTCCTCTGTTAAGAAAATCAAGTTATTAAATTGGTCAAAGATGACTCTACCAGAAATGTATTCAAATCTTCTTTATTAATTACCATAGGAATTTAGTTTGAGAGTCACATATAAAATTTTACTCAGCTTTCACAGATAAAATATATTATATACAAAAATTTCTAGGATTTTAATTTAGTAAAACCCCAATAGTACTTTACCGAGCAAGTTATTCCCTGTACAGAGAAGAACTCTGCAGGACTGATTCATTCTTTTACAGTGCATTAGTTTAATCACCTAGGAGATTTCTAACAGATGATGAAATCTAAACAGGAGCAGGAACTTCAGTTATCTCTGGATGAAGATATTTAGTTTCACATTCTATCCTAGCACCAAGCAAAACAAAACAGACTAAATACTCTTCAGTTTCATCCACAAAATTTATTTGACTTTTGTTGCATTTAAAAGGGCAGAACTTGATATTGTATGTTAATGCTGCAGCTAAGTTCAGGTTCTCCTGTTAACAATTGAAATTGAAGCTGATATTATTTTTTCTTTTACTATTTTTTGACATTCAGTAATTGCAATAACACAGTAAAATTTGTTTAGAATAGACAAGTGAGTCAAACTAACAATTACAACAAATTATAGAGCAACCTTCTGTTCTACACTATACCTTTCTAAAAACAATTTGTTGTATTACACAGTCTCCCAATTATCAAGCAATAATCCAGGAGACTCTCAAGATATAGTGAGTTAGTGTTAACAGCTGAAACAAAAGTGAACTCCAATGAGCAGTCAAAATCAACAAACAAAAGGATTCTCCCTATTCAAAGAATAGTCTTTCCTGGTAAGAAGATACTGGATCAGGCCCAAACGGTATAAAAATAAAAGCAGCCGATAATAAAACAGATATTATAACCCAAGTTACTAAAGAAAAAGTGCATAAAAAAGAATGAATGTTCAATGATACCTTGTCTATTTCCATTTTTTCAATGTTTCTAGGATATGTAAATGTATTTTGTTCTATAAAATCCCATATTTTAATAAATCATGTCAAGGTTTTTATAAAAAATGACCCTTCTAGGTTAATGTTTTTCATTCCCTTATTTTTTTCATCCTTTGTGTTTCTGCTTTGTAATAGTAGAATTTTTCATAACCAAAGATCTCAGTTGTTAAAATTATATAACACGCACTATCTAATTTTAAGACCTGTGTGTAGAAATATGTAACTGGGTGATAACATACAGGAACATACCAAGTGGAGCTAACATGCAAACAAATTCAACTTAGAAAGAAGCTTTGCGGCATAAAATTCACAAAGTTCTGGACTCATAGTGGATGTATGTAGCAGCAAATTGTATCTCCTACACCTTCCTTCCTATTCTAGATTATGCTGCTTGAGCTGAAAGAGACACAGTCAAGTGTCCTCCCACCTACATATCAGATGGCTGTGCCATCAAGGGATCATGGTCTTCACTGGAGTGAGGATCTTCCCTGCACACATGGGAGGTGAGGAAAATGCTTTCCCATCTGGCTGCATGAAGTCACTTGCAAAGGAGATCTGAATCCAGAGAAAGAAGGAATTAGGCTAACATAAGGAAGGCAGACATACATTTTGTTACCTTAATTCCCAGGATCAGTATATTTTGGTTTATCATTCTCCACAACTTTGTAAATTTAAATCCAATATTGCTTTTCGTTGCTGACAAGGAAAGCTTTGCCACCAATTCATTATGCAAATCAATGTGTAACTATTAGTTACAAGGTTAGATAAGTTCCTTCCCCTCACAAAATCAAGTGATCTATGCATGCAAAATACAAACAGGTCTGACCTACTCTATCCCCTTGATCTCTGTACATTTAAACAACAGTTGTGCATGGAAAAGTCTGAATTAAGGACACAGCAGTAGCAGCTAATATAGCAAAGAATCAATGCAATATTTATTAAGGTGGTCTGTGAGGAAAACAGGAAAGTCATGAACCTGTTTCAATATATACCATTCTCAGAAACATCTTCCAAGGTGACTGAAAAATAAAATGTTTGCTACGGAGTAGGTTCAAAATGGAACCTGCACCTAGAAATAAGAATACTGTAAAAGGGAAGGAAGAGCATATACTATCATATATAATGTTAAAGACACACTTGTAGTAAACCTCCATCTGGAGCTCCATGTTTAGGAACTGGATACTGAACTTCAGAAGAATAAATTGCATTTACTTTTAAATATTTTCATAGACAATTTTCACACCTATACAAGAATTATGTAAACAGCTGCTAAAATAAATCACTGGTATTTAGATTGCCTGGAGTACACACTCTCTTAAACTTTATGGTTGAGAGCACCCTATGCCATGCACCCTGTCACACAGCCCATCTTGTTACCTGTTACCTGCAGCACTTAGTGGAAATGGGGATCTCAGTGCATAGGTCCTTAAAACGCTTACATATCTTTTAAGATATTAGACCTGCCAGAAGACCTTGCACACTAATTAAGCATAGCAAAGTGCAAGAGAAATTAAAATTCCCGTTGTACAATCAGCAAAATAATGCTCCAGAGGTTAGTTAAATCATTACGTCAAGGGTTCCTTGACCTGTGTCACAAAACCATTTATCCAACCATAAATCCAAATAAGCTTTTGTATTGTGATTCTTGGTACAAAATGTGACAGGGAAAAAAAGATACAGTACTTCAGTGTACAGTTTCCCTTTTAGTTGAAAAAAGTCATATTCAAAGGAAATGAATGCTGGGTTGACCAGAGTTAGGTTCACAAGATACCTTTATGACTCTTCAGGTTTCCAAGCCCAACATTTAAGACATCATTTGAACATTCAACGCTTAGAACATCCCTTTCTTCCACTGCTAAAGTCAACAAGGTGCTACTGAGTAGATGCACAACCATCTAAACAGTGATCAGCCATTCATTACCTGGTCACAAAAAAATTGACAAAGGCACTGTTCTTTCACCTCTCTCTCAGGAGCCCGCATAAGTAAAAAATAATTCTGGATTCCCCTCTACTTAACAACTATGGAAGTCCTTTCTGCTTCAGAGGTTTAATTCAATTGTTACCTGCACCTCAGGAAGTCTTTCATCATCCCCATATCACCATTGGCGAATCAGTGCTCAAATCAGTCCAGCAGTTTAATTACCTAGGAGGCCTCATCTCCTCGGATGGTAAGATTGACGGAGAGATAGACAACAGGTTAGCAAAGGCATACAGTGCCTTCGGAAAGCTTCATAAAAGAGTTTGGCAAAATAAACACCTGAAAAAAAGTACAAAGATCAGTGTTTACAGAGCCATAGTGCTGTCTACTCTCTTATATGGACCTGAATCATGGATCATCTACCACCACCACCTGCAACTCCTACAACACTTCCATCAATGCTGCCTTCGTACAATCCTAAACATCCACTGGTCAGATTATGTGACCAATACATCTGTTCTAGAACGAGCAGCAGTCACAAGTATTGAGGCCATGTTGCTGAGAACACAGCTGTGCTGGGCAGGGCACGTCTCAAGGATGAAGGACCACCGCCTCCCTAAGATCTTGCTTTATGGTGAACTTGCCACCGGCTGCCGCATGAGGGGAGCCCCAAAGAGAAGATACAAGGACTCCTTGAAACAACATCTCGGCCTTGGCCATATTGATCATCATAACTGGTCTACTCTGGCCTCCAGTCGGGAGGTCTGGAGACACACCATCCATAACGCTGCTGATGCCTTTGAGAACACACGCAGGATCACTCCTGAGGAGAAAACGCAGAAAGAATCGTGCCCTGCAGAATTTACCTCCTAAGGAGTCTTTCTGCTGTGCCTTTTGCAACCGGACGTGTCTATCTCGTATTGGCCTTTTTAGCCACCAGCGTGCTTGTAACAAACGTGGGTAGAGCCCTTCCCAAATCTTCGTTCGCAAAGCCTAGCCATGACTGATGACTACATGACCATCATCATTTCCAAACAAGATCACATTTTCACCCTTCTTGTTGGGGCTTTTTCATTTTGTAAAATCTATGTAAATATTTCTGAGTAGAAACTAGAATGCCACATGTCCCATCCCCCCAGGTGAAGAGAATCCATTATTGGCCTCTCAGTGTTTGGGCTCTCACTTCAAGCATGCCACAGAGGATGAATGAAACATGACAACCACAGAGGGATTTATTTTAACAGCCCCATTTACATCTAAGTGCCATGTCTAGAGAACTGGGCAGCTGACTGACTCGAAGGAATGACTTAAAGAACTAAAATGAGGGTCAAGACAGAGAGCTGCCTACAGAGAATCAACAGGAAATATCAAGCACAAAGCCTTTGATGGAATTTACCCTATCCGAATATGACCCATAGTCTTTCTGTACCTCCCAGAATCTTGCCTGTATCCTGTAACAAACCCTAAGTAGCAAGTACCTCCACAGAGAGGTGTATTGCACTGCATGGATATGTCAGCTCATGTCCCAAGACAGCACAATCAAATTAGTGTAGAACATGGAACTAGTTAATAAGTCCTGCCCTTCAGCAGGTAAATATAATATCTTATTACCAGTGTTACATTTTGAGTATATGACATCAATAGGGTTATACTATCTGGCCATCTCCACATTGCATCCCATTCTGAAATATACATGTGCTAAATCTTATCTGGTGCTTTTGTTCTCATTAGTGTGGGTTTTTTTAATTTATTTTAATACCTCATGCACCCCAGCAAGTAGTCCCATCCCAGTACCCACAGAACACGTTAAGAGAAAACACACTTTATTTTGAAGACTCGGGGCCTGACTTCAGGAAATTGTCTCAATCCAAATACACTTTACTGAGTGTAAATTCAAAGCTTGGAGCAAGGCCCATTGAGTAATGAACTTCAGGGGCTATTAATCCACAACCTACAATTTGTAAATGTGCAGGATACTGACTCGGTAGAAAAAAATAATTTTAAACATCTGTGGCATTATTTCAATTCCAGATTAATTACACTGCTCAGATTGTAACATTAGCCAGAAATTTCAAGTCTCTCCACTGCTACACATAGAATGCTGTAGTTTCCTTTGTGTTTATCACTGCTCTGATACAGCAGGAGGTTTCCTGCCCAATACAAGCTTATGTTCAGTTCTGTGTCCTACATTCATTCTACAGCTCACCTTGCCTGCCTTTTCTTTCTCTCTTTGTTTGAAGTCCTTCTGAAACTCTTTGTTACACAGCATTAATTATTATTATTACTACTTTTAAGACAAAGGCTGTGTACATACCCCCACATCACTCCATCAAAATGGTGATATAAATGAAAATCTAAACAGGCTGTTTAATCCTTTTGAGATGCTAATAATTATTTTCAATCAGCAAAGACTATTCTGCCATTTCAAAGAATGATTAATGAGAGCAAATGTGTTTGTAATTTATTAGCAGCAGCTTGGGGTGTGGGGGGAACAACTTAGGAATGGCAGCCATAGCATCAACATCTGATGATGTGAAGGCACTTCTGCTGCATATTATAAAGTCAAACATAAGGCTGCCTCTTTGGTGATTTATACTCTGTACAGTTATACCGAGTGCCTGGGTTTTATTCATGAATGGCTTTGCAGTTATTTTTTGTAGAAGTGTCATGGAAAAAAAAGAAATCCACGAGTATATATACCTCTTCCAAAACACACACTCAGCCATCAGTATTCATCAACATATGCTTCTCAAAGAACAGAAGTATATCACAATAAAACAGGAGGGAAAAGGCAAACAAGCAGAAGCAGAGGATTGACTGGACTGAGATAGGAGGAGCATTAAACCCCTCTATCATAGTACCTGGTGAAATAACTTTATGTCCTGCACACAACATAGTGTCTGAGAACTCTGCAGACTTGAATACGTAATTTCATCTCCACACACCCTTGCAGGAAGAGACTGTGTCCATGTCAAAAACAGGAAATCAAGGCATGTCAGGACTGAAAATTCCTTAAAATGCATTATGTTCTTATTGCTCACTTAGTTGCCTAAATACTTCTAAAAATTAGCTCTTCAGGTTAGACACACGCCTCCCCCCACCCCAAGAGGACTTTGACAATTACATGGGACTTTATGTTCCTAGACAACTCACTCGACAGCAGGCAGACTCAGCTTTCATTTTGTCTTGAAAATGCCTTGCTTCTCCAGCACAGAGCTTTCTCCTGGTCTAAGCTGCAATGAAACCTAGAAACTAGAAAGGCAATTCCTATGTCTAAATCACCGAAGCATGGCATTTCTCAAACAAGTAATACATACTGTATTTCTAAAGGTACAAAAGTCCAGCCTAATGTGTTGCACACACATTCTACGTGTTATAGGGGCAAGCAGACTGCCTGAAAATACAGAACAGCCTCACAATTCAAAACAATAACATTTTTGCATGCAAAAAGACATCTTGTCAATTAGTATCATTCAACTTGATACTAAATCAGCTCTGAATGGATAGTGTATTCCTCCCAAACAACTGAGCCGACCAAGCTGGAACTGGCTGAAACCCTTATCTCTCCCCTTCCTCTCAGGAGGGTGTGTCTTTGATAGCTGGGATCAATAGCAGCACCATCTGCCCCTTCTTTTGAAGTTGTGTCACTATGCAGAAATAAAGAAAAACTGAAAGAACCAGAGGGAAAAATTAAGCGCAGCATCACAACATCTCTTTTCTTTCTTCTTGTAGTCTCAAAATCTTGTTTTTCTTCTTGTCTTGGTATCAATGTAGAGGGATGAGAGAGAAACCAATCATGAACCATTTTATAAATAAGCAATTATTCCTGTCAATTTAGCACTTGAGGAGCATTGTGTGGGGCTCCCTAGGACAAAACGGATATTTACAAACTGAGAAGTTCCATCATGTTAGTGGAGCACATGACATGACAAAAAGTTGAGGAAACTGGATTTGTTCAACTCAGAACAAAGGAGAGTCTAGTTTCTATTTTCAACTTCCTAAAGGGGGTAGAAGTGCCAGAGAGATGACAGAGACAATTTCTTCTTAGCAGTGCATAGCAGAAGGTCAAAAAGCAATCCTCAAAACTTACATCATGGGAAACTGCAATTACATACAAAGGGGGAAAAAAGCATAAAAAGCATAGTCAAGCAAAGTAATATGCTCACAAAGAGGTCATGAGACTTCCATCCTTGGTAATAGTCAAAATTTTCCCAGAGAAGGTCCTGAAAGATTTTACCAAATGTTAGCGCTGCTTTGAGCAGGGAAGGGTTGACCAGGTGATCTCCAAAGATCCCCTCTAACCTAGCCCATTCCACAATTCTGCATAGACTTTCTTATAATGTGACAATCAGGAAGATGCAAGTTTGAACTGATGCAAGAATAAGAAGGATATGACACACAGGTTGACCTTCAGTGCCTAACTTTACATTTGCATTTTGAGGAAGTAATGCCTGGTGAGCTGTGTTTTCCACAGCAACAGTTCCTGTACAAAGGAGAAATGAATGAAATATCACAAAATTTTCAGAGAAATTAGAAAAAATTAAGATAAATAATTCCAAAGAAATTCACCTTGCAAACTTAGCGGTTTCTGTTCAAGGCAGACATAACCCATGTAGGCACTGAATGTGGTAGCATCACAGGGATAATATTTTCCTAAGGATGAACTAGTCTTGTATCATTTTGCCTGTGTGTTAGACATAGATATGCTTCCTTCATCAACTATCAACTGGCAAGCATGGTTTCTTATTCCACCTCATTCTTACTTAACCAATCTATTTGCAGTGAACAACACGAGCAAAAACCTTGGGATTTTTGTATGGCATGCTAAGAATCATATTTTTTGGCCCTTCTTTACCATCACAAGGTACTGGCCACAGCTGGAAGCAGAACACAGTCCTCCTCAGATCAACAGTCTGCTCTGATATGACAAATTCTGTGTTTTCATTCTGTTTCCTTTGATGTCTCTTTCTTCTCAAGCCTCATCTTGTTTTTATTCTATACATTGTATTTGGTGAATTGGACTACAAAGTCTTGCAGAAGACATTGGTTTGAACAAGACTTCAAAAAATGGCTTAGTACATCTGGATGTCTCAAGTTCACTGACACTTTAATATAACTGGATTTTTACTAAATGATGGACATCTGCTCTTTGAAAATCAGGCTGCTCTTAAGTTGTATGAAGATAAGCACCACAGAAGTGACGCACCTGAAACTAATAGACACTTTTGAAAAATCCTGTGCCTTTACCGTGATTGATAGAGAACTGTGCGCATTTACAGCATCCTTTTGAGAGGGAGCAGCATTTCTGGCTCAAGGGTAACAGCATCACCAGTTTCATATGCAACAACCTATCATAGTGCACCACTATGTTAATCTATTCTGAATAAATGAGAAGAGTGCTAAATTTTTAATGAACAGTGTTTCCACCTGTCATAAGATAATGAAAGAATATAAAGCTGTTCTTAGAACTTAACAGGCAGCAAGAGTAATTAGACAGTATCAGCACCTATAACCTTGGACTGATCACACCACCACATTTTGTGTAGAAAGGGGAAATTTATTTTATTAGATATATTCTTTCTAAAAGAAAAGGATTCCTTGATGTTATAGAACTCAGGGCAGCAGCATGAGTGAAAATAAAGCTCTATTCCACAGACCATTCTGCACTCCCACTGTTCTATAATACTAGGGTCCTATGGGCAAAGGACAAAGACCTAGAAAACCAGTACATGGGCTCACACTCACCTCCCACCTAAGAGAAAGCCTCTGCCACAAAAGAAAGCACCCAGTTCTTGAATGTTCAAATAATTACCATTTGAAGTTCTCCATCTCGTAACATGAAGATCTGGAGAGTTTTTCTTATCTCATTGCTGTTACATTGGTGGGGAAATGACACACAATACAGAGACAGGAGTTTCATGCTCACCTTGGCAAAAGCAGACCATCCTTTAACAAGCCTCTTGTTCTGCCTTATCATTTGAAACAGCTTGTGTGCATTATGGATGAAATGGTATCTCTTTGCTAAAAGATAAAGTAGAGCATCCAGTCCATGGCAGACACTTGCATGCTTCTCTCATTAAGTCAAAATGGTGTCAAATTTCTTTTGTCTGCGTTTGAAATGCAACTTCATCCCCCAAGAACATATGGGAGAACACTGATCATGTAACTCACACTAGATTGTGACACTAGGCTAGTGCAACTTACGTTTATGAGGCAGAATGAGTGTTCATCATCCTGCTGCCTAATGAAATCAACTACATGAATAAATCCAACACTAATTCAGAATACTATTTATCAGACAACGAATTGCAAAAAGACAGTTTCCAAATGACTGAGTTATGAGAAAAGAACTATCTTGCAGGTCTGCAGGTGGCCTGGGGCTGCTTAACAGATCCTGCAGAGCTGCTGTGGATCCTGAATTTTGAGGACCTGTTGGCAGCACCATCAGTGTTCATACAATGTGGCTCTCTGGGTGCTGAACGGGCTGGACAGAACTCTTCAGATGTGAAATAAAAGCAAAGATCTTACTCTACACACTCAAAGTGCTTAACTGGACCTACAAGGCAGTATTTAAAAAAAAAAGATATGAGGGAACATACTTAATTTGGTTCTATGTATCTCTCAGAGCAGGTTGTTAAGAATACAAGAAACAACATAAACCAGCTTACCAGAGAGATTAAAATTATATAATCAAAAAAAGAAAAATTCACTATAAAAAATGGGAGGGTACTGAAAGGGAGGCGAGAGAATTAAATGGAGATTGACTTCAGTGAGTTATGTAGGGCATGTATAAGAAGAATCACTGAGAAAAACTGTGTAAAGGGCATGGCAGTGCAAAATAATATGATGTAGGAATACTGAAAACTGAACTAGCAGAGACCTTGACAGAGGACATAAGAATGAGGATGTGAAATAGATTTTTACAAAGGCAAGCATTAAAATAAGTAGATAATGAATATGTCCTAAAATATGGTTTAAGCATATTGGAGAATAAGAGATAAAGATGGTGGTATAGCATCTGCCATCATCAGGCCCAAACAATTAACACACATAAGTGAATCTAAATGAATAAGAGCTTGGAATACTGTTGGTCCTAAATGGTTGATATTTGACAATATTTAATGATCAAGTAAACAAGTTAGCACAAATAAGAAGCACATGCTATCACATAAGTTGTGTATCAGAGTATTAAAGAATGACTCCTATTTTTGCCTTCCCTGTAAAAAAAAAACCAAGCAACAATGACACGGTGAAAATGAGAAAGATCAAGGCAATACAGGGGAGATGAATCTTTGGCTGTTATCAATACACATTTAAATCTTCTTTCCTTTATTTTTTTTTGCATTACTATAGTCATACAGTGGTTACACACTGATAAAAATCCCTCATGTTTCAGCTGTCAGATTTTAAATATGGAAATCCAAGATAGTCCTAGAGAGAAAAGTTATGCATATATTTTATTTGATTCAGAATGAAGTACTCTGCACATCAATCAACTGTTATAATAAATGATGGATCAGGAAAATTATATACAAGTAATTTCTATATTCAGAAAATCTGTTTTTCTGTGATGACTGTTCTGGGAAAAACTGACTTCAACATATATTTCATATGCCCAACACAAGTGAGTTCAACCACATAATTCAGCATAACTTGTAGTATACAGGACAACTATTGCAACACTACCTAATGTAGACATGCTACCCTAGTAAAAAAGCAAGTATTATTGGTAGAGTTTACTCTGAGGGTTAACTGTCTAGCTCAGTGCAGAACTAGAAGTCCACACTAAAGATTAAATGTGACTACAAACACATCAGTTAAAAATTCATTGTGAACAGAGCCTAGATAAAACTGTGGAGTCTTCCACAAAGCCAAAAGTGATAGACAGGTTTATAAATAAAACAAAGACACATTGTTTTACAAAAAAATACTATTCCAACTTGAAGGAGGGGGGGAATGGAATCAAACAGCTACACAAAGAGACTGGAGATGTACACTGCTGTCTTCTTAAAGCTTTTGTCAAACTATATTTTTCTTAAGCTTTAGATAGGACACATTACCTTTAAAACAGGCCAAACAGACTGTCTTAAAGAATCACGGGGAGCCTAGGCTCTAACAGGTTAAAGTTGGGTTGCACATGCTAGCAAGCATCACACCTCTAAGTCTTTGCCTAGACAGAGCATTAGAATAGATAACTTGTTTGTAGGATGTAAGTATACAGAATTAAATAACAAACTGTTCCAATAGGAGTAAACAAAAATCTGCTGACAACAGATTGCAGAAGACAGAAGTAACAAGTTTGGTTCCTTGGAATGCCTCTTTAGCTTTCTGTTGTTTATTAATGACCTTGAAAGGTGCTGTCTAAATGTGTCTAAAAATATTTGGTAACTTGTAATACAGGAATGCCTCATATACTTAGACAATGTGCCATAGCATTCAGGCGCCTGTATTGAAAGAGGTAATGCCATCATGAAACGCATCAGAAGGATTTCTGGGAGCTCATCCCCTGCACCATTAGCTTTGCACATTCCCCTTCAGTGCTCAGTGAAAATGCACAGCCAATTTGCCTAAGCATCTGTGGGAGTCAATTTATCTAAGCATCTGTGAGAAAAGGTAAGGGGAACGTACAATGCACCGGAAGAACAGAGGCACTGAGTATAGCTGACCTGCAGGGAAATTGCATTTATGGATTCAGCCTTTCTTCAGCCTTTCTCACCAGACAACCATCAATGTACCAAAGAGGATGGATTCCTAAATTAGGTTAACTAACCTCATCTTGCCAATCCAAGCTTCCAGTCAAGGAAGCCTAGTTTTGAATGTTTTCTTTCCTAATAGCTTTAATGGAAAGAGATGTTCAGTGAAAAGCTGTTCTATGGCAATATCCATATTCTGGAAATATCAAATTAACCAGTGCCCAACTTGCATACAAAACAAAGTTCATCCTTACAAAAATACATAGATGTTTTCAATTGCAAATGCCATCAGCTTGCTACTCAAATTTCTAAATGTATAATGTTTCAATCAAGGCAACATCTAAACCCTGCCAGTCATATCTCAGGCATAGAATTAAACTAACCTGCCATAAGATCTTTTCCCTGTGCTAATAATGCAGCAAAAGCTAAACCATGCTTAGTCCACTTCCTTTGATCCCAGAATTGTAATTTCCTCTTACTAAAACTTCTGGGAGTTATTATTATTAAAATATCTCCCGAATTTTTCCATGTTTCTGTTTAACTGACCATTTGGGTCCTTAGTAGATTAACTCCCCCAGAACACACATAACAACATATACCTCAGGATTTCAAACCTTGATCTGTCACTGTTGTGTAATGTACCAGAGTGGTGTTGCCACAGACACAGCGTATAATAGGGTTGAGCCATGGTATATAATAGAGTTGATACCTGTTAGTTCAGTGTCCTTATGTCCAGCTGAAACAACATGTGAGAGGAGAGATAAATGAATGGTGGAAGTTGATAGTCAGGTTGTAAACTTTTGTCACTGAAAAAATAAAATAAAATTAAGAAAGAAATATATGTATATACCTATTACAAATTAATGGATAAGGTACTTTCTCACTAGGCAAAAATCGCCTGTAGGATCCTCCGTGGTTATAAGATGGGCAGAAAGCCCTAGAAGGCTGTTAAAATACAAAGGGAGTTTCCTCATAACAATCCATGCTTGATATCTAGCTTATTAATTGCAGCATGTTTTATTTGACTGTACCTCCCTCTGATTCTAAAAATAGGACTGTCAAAAGGCATCGCTGTATCAGCCGGTTCCTCTCTGCAAGTTAATCTATTATACAAGAAAAGGACTTTACAAATGGCTACATTAAAGACATCTAATGAAGTCAAAGCAGCTGTTTTAAAACATATTCAAACAAAATCTAGTCAATGAGATTTGGTCTCTGAATTTCATGTTGTACTATTAGGTATGTAGAAATTGAGCTTTTCAGGGGAATGAATCCTTTAAATTAAGTGAAAAGTCAGGCTATTTGAGCACCTCATTATATTCCGTATTGAAGATCTTTCTCATCCATATTATCCTATTAAGGATTGCAGTGATACGCACAACTGTATTCACCAGTGTAATAAAAGGACACACACAGCACTCAAACCAGTGCTTTTGATACTTCTGTCCTTATTCAAGCTTGGTTCCTATTTATCTCAACAGAAATTTTGTCACAGGATATGGAATTAACCCATGTGTTTTTAATGCAACAATATATTACATCCTGCAAAAATGTAATTTTCTGTGCCTTACAAGATATCAAAGCTTCAGATCATTATTAATTACTTATGCATGCATATTATTCCTCCTTCCTACAGACAGATCTTCTTTGAAGCAGAATGGGTGCATTTCCTTTAGGCTATTCTGCCTTAAAAGGGTCAGCTTGAAAACCACATTTTTGTTACGCCTATCAAATGTGGTATCCACAACAGTGAAAATAACACTTCAGGCTACTGCAACTGAAAGAAACAACAGAAAAATATATATCTGTATCTCTGACATTTGATTATGTGCCCATCCTAAATAAGCTCGTATAGGCATTTTTGCATGCTCAAGCTCTTGTTTCTCCCTTACTCAATGATCTCATGCATTTCACCAATGAATTAAAAACTTTCATAATTTTTTTACTAATTCAGAGTATATCAGTAAAGTGCATTTTACCAGAAAGTGTGTATTTCTAACTAGGAGATTTTAAGGAGGGTCCCTTTTAGTCATTCAGAATAAGAAAGCAGGTGGCCCTAGGTAGATTTTACACTGGAGTTTGAGTGATAAAATATGGGCATATATATTCCATTCTCAGCCATGAAACAGATGCCCATTGCATCTAATAGAAAATGTAATGCTCAGGAAATCAGAGCTTTCATCTAAGAGTACAATCCTGCTTTAATAAAAGTCATTTTGAAATCTGATATTAATATCAGTGTGAGCAAGCACAAATCTTTATTTTTTTCAGGAATCAGTTTAATTCACTGTGCTTGTGCAACTCCAATTCCAACCTATCACAAACTACAACACTAACTTTGTTAAATTCAGAAAAACAAATTAACAAATATTCGTCTGTGTTGCAGAAGCAATCAATAATTTCTGGAATACCTTCCAAAGTAGCATTGTCATGATGCA
>NW_024105191.1:0-12553 GCF_003945595.2 Pipra filicauda
GCGGCTCCGGGCACAGACGCCGGCGGCAGCCGCTGTGGCTCGTGGAACCGAGTGGCCATTGGGACACTGCAGGGCCTGCTGGAATCCAGGGGCCGGTGGGACACTGGGGAGCCTCTTGGAGCCAAGGGAACCCTGGGATATTCTGGAACATCGTGGAATCAAGGAGGTTTTGTGATGCTGCAGGGCCTCATGGAACAAATGGAACCCTGAGAGTTTTGCAACCTCATGGAAATCAAGGGGCCATTTCTGGCAAGATGCTCTGCTCTGACAATACCTAAAAAATGGTCAGAGAAAGCAAACAGTGCAAACTCTCTGTAGTGAGTTACTGCTGGTGTCAAGGTGCTGTTTTTAATGTTGAATTCTGCTAAACCCAAAATGCTTCATGAAACTTCAAACACACATCCTGCTTTCTGAAGCAGGATTTGACAGATAAGCTGCTCCCTGGCCTGCAAATATGTCTGGCAGTCAAACTCTTGACAACTGTAAAAGCCCCGTCCAACTGTCATGGGGCAGATTCTTCCACAGACTTCTTGAAGTGTGTGGAGCTTCTGCCATGAAGCAGGGACAGCTCTTCATGGTCACTGCCCAGGGGTTAAGTGAAAGAGAGAGAACTACCCCCTGTGGTTGTGGGGTGAGTTACCTCAATCTCTGCTTCAGGATTGTTTCTTTTTGCTGACTTTGATCCAATTGCTTTAATAGAATTACTTTAATAGACTGCACTGTCCTATCTTACACTATACTGCTAGGAGTTTTTGGCTTCTACACTGTGCAGGAAATAATTCTGTTTAAGGTCTTTCATCTGTTCACTTGTTTGTTAAATTGTCTTTTCATTTGTCATAATAAAAAGTTTATTTTATAGAAATATTTCTGATTTGCCATCACTAAAATGTGCAGGACAAAGTGACTGAATCACACCTCTATAATTCCTTCAACTGAAACCAAAATCTGAGTCTGAGATTGGATCCAGCCACCCCCAGGCTCCTCTCTGAGAATGAATTTAGAAAGCAGGGGGGTCCTTTGTGCACCTCGTAGCTCAACGAGTTCAGCACAGAATCCCCCTGCACACACACAAACACACAGGCATGGGAATCTACACACACACTCCTGTTCATCCCTGCACAGACATAACCCAGACAGACTCGCAGGGGAACTCCACACACCATTCCCACATCACAACATGAGAACGGTTAGAAAAACATAAAATATGTGCACCAACCATCACTGCACTGCAGCATTCACAGGATGTGACACCTGTGTCCACTTCTGAAATGTTACAGCCATTCTACACAGCCTTTATTTCCTGTCAGCTGAGTATTCTATCAGCTGCATTCTAAGATGAAACTCCAGGCACATGAACAGCTGAATCTGTTCCACATTTAAACGCTGCTGCACATTTTTAAATGGAGAAAGTAGGGAAACTGCTCAGTGTTCAAATGAATGAAACACAGTGAGCCACAAAAGACAAAAGTACATAGTGTGCAGCATCTTTCTGGAGTTACAAATCTGCTCAATTTTCTATGTTTGGCATTCAGAGACCATGTTTACACTTATTAAACTACTCCCACTCTCCCCCCACTCTATTTGGAGTGTTTCAATTGCCTTTCGTTCTTCCAACACCTGTGACAACTGTTAAAACAGTCAGTAAAATTCAGTCCCCTCTATAATCCTTCAGTCAACATTACATTTTAATCAGAGGTTGAGGGAGATTTCCTGTTACAAATGCACGGATTCATTTAAAATTATTAAACTGACATGTATGTCAAAATGAGCAGATACATTTATTGCATGTTAGCTCATTAACTATTAGTAATTATTAGTGCTATTGTTATTGCTGAAAGAGCAAAAATTCAAGACTGCAGCTGCCTTTAACTATTAGTAATTATTAGTGCTATTGTTATTGCTGAAAGAGCAAAAATTCAAGACTGCAGCTGTCTTTAAGTTATTGCATTCTTTAACATGCTCTGCCTTCAAATCAAAGCATACCTAGTGATGGTCAGACAGATGTCTCTGCACTCTCAAAATGTTCAGACAATTTTTAGCTCGAATCCTCTCTACCCTCACCCATAACACAAGAACTGCAGAAACTACAACACTTATTTTGTATGTTCTTATGCTCACATGTGCATATGCCTGTCACAATATATAGTCAAATCACAATTACTATGGATATTATTAATGTGTCAAACTGTGGGGTTTATTAATTGAGAAAGATTCAGATATGTTTCTGAATGTTAGTTCTTTCTCTGTGTCCATTCAATCCCACACGCCTCAAGCCCTGCACTCACACAATATACTGGGAGTGTTTTAAGATGGCTTTTAATTGAGCCAAAGAGGAAGAAAAAAAAAAATTTGAATCTTACACCAGAGCCAAAAAGATATGTGCCCTGATTTCATTGAAATGCATCTACTCTAAGAGGCTTGTCTAAACTAATCCTTCAAATTAGCTGTAAGAAGGGACATTCAAGAAAGCTCCTTTGGGGAGGTTGGGGGGGACAAAGCATTCAGAAAAAAAAAAAAACAAACACCAAAAAAAGCCCAACCTAACACCCAACTTATCGTCTCTTTACATATTTTATAAAAAAGTGTCACTGTAGTAAAAACTGTAGAAACTGCATTCTTACATTTCTGAAGCTATCTTACACTATACACAGTGCACTGATCTATAAACCATATCTGAAAGGGGACCCTCCCCTGTTTATTTTCTGTTATTTACCCCGGAACATCACAGTGGGTTTTCCCTGCGCCCCCTTCCCAAACTGTGCTCCCCCAGCCAGGCTGTTTGCTGCTTCCCGGATCATTTCAGCCCCGTGGGATCGCCGCCATTCCCTTTTCCTGCCTGGCTCAATTCCCCCCAGCCCTGCGCTGTGCAGGCAGTGAGGACAGCGAGTGGGCAGCTCCCAGGGGTGTGGGGGCAGCAGGCAGAGGGTGGGGGGGCAGCAGCCTTGGAACAAAGCCTTGGAAATCTTTTATCCATACATGGGATGACTGGAACCATCACTTACATCAGGGTTATCTCTACGTGCTGTCTTTATGTCCTCTGACATCTAATGCATGGTTTTTAAAACAATAGATTAAAGGGGTTGCACTTTTTAAAGGTGCAAGGAACACTCAATTCAACCCTCACAGTTGAATCAATAACACTCCAATAAATACCCACATCAGAAAAGCATCTCTTTTAAGTCCTGAAAACCAGAAAAGGGACTTTCCACATGGGTGTCCTGTCATTCATAACACTTAGGGAAGAATTCAATAGAATAAAGAAGTCTATAAGTGTTCTGTCCAAGATCCAGGTGAAATTCTCTATCTTCTAACATTTCACTGACCTAGGAAGCAAGAATTTGGCACAGAATTAATACTGGAGAAAAATGAGACCAGTGAAAGATCCTGAGCTCAGGAGAACCTGACTGTGCTGGGGAATCAGAGCTTTCACCCTGGGAAATGAACTGCTCTGAAACAGTGGGAAGAAACCAGGAACAAAGGTTGAGTTCAAATGCTCAAGAGTAAACAAGTTCTTCCTCACCAAAAGGTCTGAGCTCCCCTAAACTCATCTCTAGACATCCATGGAAATGAAACAGCCTGAACTTGAAGCCAAAGGAAACAAATTCCAGGGCTTAAGCTGGAGCAAAGTGGGGGGCAATGTGTCACTCCTCTATGACATCACATGCTCCCAGTAATGTCACATCCTTCCTGTGACATCACACCTACCTTATGACATCACATCCTCCCCATGACACCACATCCCCCCTATGACATCATGTCCTCCCCTGTGACATCACATCTGCCCTGTGACATCACATTCTCCCCAGGACATCGCATCCTTGTTGTGATATCAAAGCTCCTCTATGATGTCACATCCATCATATGACATCACATCTCTCCTGTGACACCATATCATCCATGTGACGTCACATCCTCCCCTGTGACATCACATTGTCCCTGTGACATCACATTGTCCCTGTGACATCACAGCTCTTCTGTGACATCATATCCTTCCTGTATCTTATATCATCCCTGTGACATCACACCTCCCTGTGACATCCCATGCTCGCCTGTGACATCGCATCCTCCCTGTGACATCACATCCTTCTTGTGACATCACATCTCCCTTGTGACATCACATTCTTTTTGCGACATCAAGGCCTCTCTATGACATCACATCCATAATATGACATCACACCTCTCCTACGATCTCCTATCATCCCTGTGACGTCACGTCCTCCGCATGCCATCAAAACTCCTTTATGATGTCACATTCCATCATATGACGTCACATCTCTCATGTGGTCTCATATAATCCCTGTGACATCACATCCTCCCTGTGACATCGTGTCCTCCCCTGTGACATCACACCCTTCCGGGGACATTACATCCTCCCCTATGACTTCACAATCATTATATAACATCACTCCTCCACATGACATCACAGCTCCCCTATGACATGACATCTTTCTTGTGACATCACATCTCTCCTGTGATATCATATCATCCCTGTGACGTCACGTCCTGCCCTGTGACATCACATCATCCCTGTGTCATCAAGGCTTCCCTATGATGTCACATCCATCATATGACATCACACATCTCCTGAGATATCATATCCTCCCTTTGACATCATGGCCTGCCCTGTGACATCACATCGTCCCCATGACATCACAGCCCCTTTGTGACAACACATCCTCCCTGTTACATCACATTCTTCTTGTGACATCACAGTTTGCGTATGACATCACCCTCTTCCTGTGACATCACATCTCCCATATGACATCACAACCATATGACATCACATCATTCTTATGACGTCACACCCATCATATGACATCACATCTCTCTTATGACGTCACATCCATCATATGACATCACACCCTTCCTGACACATCACACCTGCCCGTGACATCACATCCTTCCTGTGACATCACATGTCCCCTATGACATCACAGCCATCATATGACATCACATCTCCCCTATGACAGCACACCTACCTTGTGACATCACATCCTCCCTGTGATGTGATGTTCCCCTAAGAGGAGATATGATATCAATCATATTCTGGGATAATGCAGGACCACATGAAATCAAAGGAATTCTGGGACACTCCCGAACCTCCAGGAACCAAGGGAGCCCTGAGATATTTCTGAACCTCCCAGAATCCAGGGGCCATTGGGACCCTGCAGAACCTCCTGCATTCAAGTGCTCCTTGTGAAACTGCAGGCTCTCCTGGAACCCAAGGATTCCTGGAACACTGCAGAGCTCACGGAACCAAGGGGCCACTGTCCCACTGCAGCTCCTTCTGAAGCACAAGGGACCCTGGGACAATGGGAAGTCTCCTGGAATCCAAAGGGCATTTTGGGATTGCAGGGCCTCATGGAACTAAAGGAACCTTTGGAGACTGTGGAAGCTCATGGAATCCAGGGGCCATTGGGACATGTGGGGCCTCCTTGAACCAAAGGAACCCTGAGAATTTTTATGGGAACAAGTTAAGGCAGGAGCTGCAACTCTCAGTTAATCAGGATCCAAAAGGAGTGTTTTGGCCTTGACTGGTGTTTTCCATCCAGAGAGTGCTGTTTGCCAAAGTGGAAACCACTTGGAACGCTCTGCATGGCAGCCTGTGTTTTTCTGTGGTGGCTGAACACAGCCAGCACATGAGGGGAGGGGAATGTGTGGGATCAGGGCACTGCTTTGGGGCCATGCTGGGAATTCCAGTGGACTAAAAGACAAAGCCCAGGTGCTGTTTCCAAAGGAACCCCAATGAAAGGGGGATGCCGGAAAGATGGGAGGACAAGTCCCACAATGGAACTCTGTGTGTGCAGCCTCATTTTCTCCTTCAGCATCCACAGGAGAGGGGGCAAAATGTGGGGGATCGGACCCCTAAACCGTTTGGGGGGGATAAATGGGGATTGAGGGGACAATGAAAAAGTGGAAGAAATAGGGAGAAGGGTGGAAAAGGGGGGGTGGTTTGACCAGTCTGATGGTCCCATAGGGGTCTTTGGGCACAGGGGGGTTGGCAAAAGGGGGGTGGCCCCCTGAGCTCCCAACTGACTGTGGGGTGCTGGGGGCTGCTGGATCCAATCTCAGCCTTCAATCATGCCAACACTTTTAAGTTTAAGGGAATTACAGAGGTGTGACTGAACCACTTTTGTTTCCCAGGTTTTAATGATGGCAAGTCAGATCTATTGATAGAAATGAATTATTAAGGGTTACAAATGATCAGACAAAAGATCTTCATCACAATTATTTACTGCACAAAATACACACTAAAACTACCAGGAGTACAGGATAAGATAGGACAGGGCTCTACACTAAAGCAATTGTTGAAGCAATTCTACTCAAGCTGGCACAAAAGCAGTAATTCTTAATTAGAGATGGATGGAACTCCCCCAGAGCAACACTCGTGGGGAGATCTCTGCTCTCAGTCTCCAGCAGTGACTTTGGGGGGTCCCCAGCCAAGGCAGGAATCTCCAAACATCCTCCAGGAAGGATTCTGTTGAAAGAACCTGCCCCTGTGAAAGGGGACTGGCCCTTTCTGGTCAAAAGTGATGGACTGACAGTCACTGGACGCCAGGTGTTGCCTCACAATCAGGGGCTTCATTCGGGGTGGAAGCAATGGCTGAAGCTATTCCTGCAGTTGGGGCACTGGTAGGGTTTCTCTTACCGGTGGGTCCGTTGGTGTTTGGTCAAATTAGAGTTCTGGGTAAAGGTCTTCCCACACTCCCCACACTTGTAGGGCCTCTCCCCGGTGTGGATGCGCCGGTGGGCGACGAGGTTGGAGTTCCGGTTGAAGCCCTTCCCGCAGTCGGTGCAGCGGAAGGGCCTCTCATCTGTGTGAGTCCGATGGTGGAGGAGGAGATGTGAGCTGGTGTGAAACCTCTTCCCACATTCCAAGCACTTGTAGGGCCGTTCCCCGGTGTGGATGCGTTGGTGGGTGCAAAGGGTGGAGCTCTGGCTGAAGCTCTTCCCACATTCCCAACATGTGTAGGACCGTTCCCCAGTGTGGATGCGCTGGTGGGTGCGGAGGGTGGAGCTGTCGCTGAAGCTCTTCCCACATTCCCCACATGTGTAGGGCCGTTCCCCAGTGTGGATGTGCTGGTGGCGGAGCAGGTGAGAGCTCTTCCTGAAGCTCTTCCCACATTCCAAGCACTTGAAGGGCTTCTTTCTGCTGGGAGGCTGCTCAGGGACCACCAGCTCAGAGCTCCCCCTCAAGCTCCGGCCCCCTTCCCGGCACAGGCTGGCTCTTTCCTCCTCAGAGCACCCTGGGATGGCTTTGGAGCCCCTCCTGCGGGGGGATCTCCGGCCCTTTTCCTCCCCGCTGCCTTCCTGCGCCGGGGAGCCCTTCAAAACAGCCTCTCCCACCAGGGTCTCACGGGGGGATTTGTCCTCCGGGCTCTCCGTCCTCACCTCGGGGCCTGGGGCAGGAAGCAAGAAGGACAGGCAGGGGATTTGCCTCCGGCCCACAGGGAAGGCCAAGGACATCCCCCCAACTCCGGCCCCGGCAGGACGGCGGCGCCAGCGGGGTTGTCCTGCAGCCGGGGCCATGCTCGGCTGACAGAGCCAGCACAACACCCGCCCAAAGGGACACTGACTTCCTCCTCACCTGCCTGGGGGGACCAAGGCATCTTCCTCTTCCTCGCAGCCTCCTCCTCCATCCGACCAAGCTTTGGGAAGGACAAATCCTGATGAGTGGAAAAACAAGGGCTGAACATGTTGGCTTGGGGGTTCCTCCTGCCCAAGTCCATCTCTAGAACTCACCAGGCATCCTGTGTCCATAAAAACCTCCCAAACACCAAGATTCAGCCCAGAAAAACTCAAACCTCTGAGATTCAGGCAAAAACCCTCTCAAAAATAGCAAGAAGACCCTCGTCCCCCAAACTGCAAAAAGTTGAGATTCAGCTAAAAAACTACTCCAAAATATGAAGGTTAACCCAAAGAAATTCTCCCAGGAGTTCCCCCTCTCTGGTCTGTCCCCTCTGCGGTTGGGAACAGCTTCCCTCTCTGCGATGCTGGGGGTCCCACTCAGGGATGCTGGGAGTGTTGGGGGTCCCAAGGGTCCCTTCTCCTCTGACTCTCGCTTTCAGGATGCCGAGTTCCCAGACATTCCCCCTCTCCAGGTTCTCCACTTTGTTGTCCCAGGGATCCCAGGGGTCCCCACTGTCCAGGTTTCCCCTTCTCCGTGCTCCCCCCTCCAGGCTGCCGGGGGTCCCCCAGCTCTGGCATCTCCCCACTCCGCCCTCCACACTCGGCAGCTCCCGGGCTCCACACCCACCCCCGGCACTCCCGGGGGGCCCCAAACCCGCTGTGTCCCCCCCGCCGGCACCGGGCTGACAATGGAGCCGGCGGGGCCTGACCCAGCAACACCAACCCCCACCGTGGGGGGGGACCCGCATCCCCCCACCCACCACCGGGGCTCTGCCACCAACCCAGCCCAGCATCCCCAAAAAACACCTCCTGCCCACCCCCAACAACCCCCAAGGGCACAGCCCTGCACAAGGGTCGGCTGGGCCCAAGGCAACCAAACAGCCCCACAGGCGGGGGGACAACAGAGGTGGCCCCAGGGCAAAGAGAGCAGGGAGCGGATCGGGCCCTCTGACACGTGGGTGTGCTCAGGATTCAGCCTGACCAGGGGCAATTTGGCACCAACAGCACGGCCCTGACCGCTGGCTCAGCACAGGGGGCCCGAGCTCCCCCCTCTCCAGGCTCTCGGGGCTCTCGCAGCTCCCCCCTCTCTCCAGCCTCCCCCGCTCTCCAAGGATCAAGGCAAGTCACCCTGTCCCTTGGCTCTCTCTCTGCCAGCTCAGTGTGGGGCACACGGGCTGGGGGTCCCTCCCAAGCCCCCCGGGCAGCCGGCGTTGGCTGGGGGGATGTGAGGGCTGGGCCTGCTCAGCACAGCCCCGGCCTCGTGCCCAGCGCCTCTTTCCTGACCCACACAAGAGCTTCCCGGCCCCCCCAGGGCTCCCCTGCTGCTGCCTCTGCTCCTGGCCCTGCCTTTGCTGCTCCCTTGGCTGGGGCAGCGGCTGCAGGGGGGGATGGCAGCAGCTTCAGCTCCACGGCACTTCCTGGGGGGAGCTCAGCCCGGGGGGACGGGCAGGGACCTGATGGGGATGGACAGGGGCCCAGCAGGGACAGACAGGGCCTGCAGGGGAAGGCACAGGGACAACCTGGCCCCCCACACTGACACCGCTGTCTCTGCTCCTCCTTGCAGGCTCCGTGGCCAGGCACAGTTTGTGTTCCTGGGTGCCCACCATCTCAGCACTTGGAGACGCTCAAATCAGCGCCCGCAGCTCTGCAGCAAAGCCCCAGCTCACCTGGCACACAGGGGATGGACACAGCACCTGCTCGGGGATGGGCACTCACAGCTTTGTGTCTTCCCCACCACGGGGCTCTCCTTCCTCAGCAGCACCTCTGCCTTGCACTTATTCTCAGCCTCACCTCAGGGACAGCTCTGGGCTCACCTCCGCGCCACTTCTCAGCCTCACCTCAGGGCCTGGGCTCAAGGACAGGAACCTGCAGGGAGGGGACATCAGGTGCAAGCTGAGGGCTGCCTGCTTGCACTGGCCTCTGGGCTTCCTTCTCCTTCTACAACCAGCCCAGAACTCAGCCTGCTTTTCTAACACCACACATTTACAGACTAACCTTGGAGATAGATATGGACAGACATCTCGATCACCCTGGGGATAGAGCCTCAAGCATGTGCTGCCATAGGAATGGGAATCACAGAATCACAGAATCAGCCACGTTGGAAAAGACCTCCGAGATCATCAAGTCCAACCCTGGATCCAACCCCGCCATGTTTCCCAGACCATGGCACTGAGGCCACATCCACTCTCACCTTCAACACCTCCAGGGACGCTGACTCCACCCCCTCCCTGCCCAGCCCATTCCAAGGCCTGATGACTCTCTCCACAAAAGATTGCTTCCTAATATCCAACCTAAACCTCCCCTGGCACAGCTCAAGACCCAGCCCTCTTGTCCTACTGCTGCTTCCTGGCACAACAGCCCCACCCCCACCTGGCTCCAACCTCCTGGCAGGGACTTGCAGACAGTCAGGAGGTCTCCCCTGAGCCTCCTCTTCTCCAGCCTCAACACCCCCAGCTCCCTCAGCCTCTCCTCACACCACTTGGGCTCCACTCCCTTCCCCAGCCTCGCTGCTCTTCTCTGCACCTGCTCCAGCCCCTCCAGGGCCTTCCTCAACTCAGGGGCCCAGAGCTGGACACAGCACTCCAGGGGTGGCCTCACCAGCGCTCACTCCAGCCCAACAATCACTTCCCTGCTCCTGCTGACACACTCTTCCTCACACAGGACACCAGCCATTGGCCCTCTTGGCCACCTGGCCACACTGCCTCCTCTTCAGCTTCCTGTCCATCCCCACTCCCAGCTCCCTTTCTGCCTGCCTGCTCTCCAGACACTCTGGCCCCAGCCCGGGGGGCTGACGGGGCTTCTTGTGCCCAAAGGGCAGGACCCGGCCCTTGGCCTGCTGGAACCTCATCCCCTTGCAATCAGCCCATGGATCCAGCTGGGCCAGGTCCCTCTGCAGAGCCCTCCTGCCTTCCAGCACATCAACACACCCCCAGCTTGGGGTCACCTGCACATTTGCTGATGAAATGCCTGGTTCTGCAGCAGCTGCAGATGCTCAAGGGGCAGCAGGACCAAGTCAGGGGCCTGAAGGGGCCTGGGGGGCTTTGGGGTCTGGGAGGGTCCTGGGGGAGCTGGGGAGAGGCTTTGGGGATTGGGAGTACAAACCAGGACAGACCAGTACAGACCAGGACAGACCAGGACAGACCAGTACCTCCTCACTGCTCCCCAGATCTCTCCTGGAGCTGGGCCACGTTGTCCTGGGACACCTCAGCCCCCCCCAGTGGCCTCCCAGTACAGCCCAGTGCCCCCAGTACAGCCCACTGTGTTCCTGTCCCAGGGTGCCGGGTGATCCCTCTTTGGGGGGGGGCTGGAAGGGATTTGAGGGGAGGCTGGGGGAGATTTGGGGGGGAGGTTGGATAGGAATTTGGGGGGTTTTGGGGTGCTTTGGGTGCATTTAGGGGAGTTAAAATGGGTTTGGAGGGTACTGGGGCATCAAAGGGATCTATGGGAGGAGGGGATTTAAGGAAAAATGGAGGTTGGGGACATTTAGGGGGGGTTAAAGGGGCTTGGGTGGGGAGGGGCAGCTCCACGAGCAGGTGATTCCTGAGACCCCTCTGGTGTCCCCAAGACCCTCTTGGTGTCCCCAGTTCCACCCTTAACACCCCGAGACCCCCCTGGTGTCTCCAATGTCCCCAGGGCCTCCCCATGGCCCCAACTCTCCCCTTGACATCCCTAATTCCACTGTCCCCAAACCCCTCCCCACTGTCCCCATTGTCCCCAAACCCATCCCTGATGTCCCCAACGCTCCATCTCACCCCAGGAGCCCCCCTCGACCCTCTGACCACAAAAACACACTGCCTCCCACACTCACAGAAAGGCCAAGGGCATCTCGGGACACGTTGGGGACAGTTGGGGGGCTTTGAGAGGCACTGAGTGATTACTGGGGGATACTGGGACACACTGGGGGGAACCAGGGGGCACTGGGAGGGACTGGGGAGTTACTGGGGGATTACCAGGACACACAGGGAGACACTGGCAGGTTACTGGGCCATACTGGGGGTTACTGGGTGCTCACTGCAGGATCACTGGGCCATACTGGGGGGCAGTGGGAGGTCACTGGGATACATTGGGTAGTCACTGAGGGGGTTACTGGGCCATAGTGGGGCTCACTGGGAGGTCACTGGGATATACTGGGGGCACTGGGATCCCCTTATCCGCATGTGGTACATTTCCCCCTAGACTTTTGTGGGCACCCCCAGGACCCCTCCCCTGAGGGCTGGGAGATCCCCTGAACCCCACTGCTGGGCTTTAGGGGACACCTAAAGGGTGTCTTTGTATGCTGAGTCTCTGTATGCTGAGTTTTGGGGGTCTCTGGGGTTCGAAGGGGGGAATTGGGATCCCCTTTCCTTGGGGTTGGTCCGCTGGGCTGGCAGAGACATTGTGGTGGGACAGGAAATGGCCTCATAGGAGTTTTAGTTGGCCGTGGCCAGACAGGATTGACACGGGGACTCCATAAAATCCACACAAAACCCCTGAAATTCCCTCAGAAATCCACCTCTGGACCCATCAAAACCTCCTCAAAAACACCCCAAATCCCCTCAGAGACCTCATCTCCCCCCCAGGACACCCTAAGCCCTCTCAGTGACCTGCAAAACCCACCTGGGATCCTCCAGGCCCTTTCAGGGACCCCAAAAACCCCCTCAGGGACCCTCAAAACCGCCTGGGACTCCCTAAATCCCCCTAGAAACCTCCAAAACTCTTTCAAAGACCCTCCCCCCAAAGCCCCCCAGGACCTCCCAATTCCCTCGGAGACTCCAAAACTCCCTCAGGGATTCCCAAACCCCTTCAGGGACCTTCAACCTCCCCCCTAAGTCCCCTCAGGACACCAAACCCCTTCAGACACCCCTTAAAACCTCCTCAGAGACCCCTAAAAGCCCCTAAGGGACCACAAAACTACAGAACAGCAGAAGAGCTTTCTGTAAAGGAA